>NW_027279603.1:0-137500 GCF_046629955.1 Centroberyx affinis | reverse complement strand
CTCATTCAACTATCTGCCTTTGCCAGAAACTCAATCCACCAGATTTCTTGCAAAATCCGACCCAGTGTCACACAATGTAAAATGCAGCATAGAGGCTGGCAGAGACTGCCAGTCGTCTTGGCGATCGTGTTGTTTGTTTACAGTAATTACACTAATGACTCGAAAATGTAATGATTTATTGATGTTAAAATGCGACTTGTTAAATATCACTGCTCTCAGCACTGTGAAAGGTTGAAGTTCTGTGGAGGTTTCCCTTCAACAGGAGCTATATGTAATGTCATTCCTACTGTCATGCATATAATCAGTCTGTGACGGGCATGACAGATATGATAATAACTAATAATGGACCAATGAGAGGGTCCCTGTGGCTGGTTGGCTGTCAGCCGTAGAAGTGATATAAAAGGCAGGCAGGAAGCAAGGTGGGCGGCAGGAGAGGCATGAGCTGAAGTCTGACTCAGCCACTGGTTGTATGGAGAGTTGGGGGGTGCTAGCACTGCTCCTGTCATCACCCAGTGTCCATGTGACAAATAGACAAGCAGCCAGTCATGTGGGGAAGGAAAATCCTTCCATGTGATCTTGGGGAAACTCAAAACCGCTATTTGACTGTGACTGTTGTATTGAGCAAGATCGAACACGCTGGTGGGAGAGTCATCATCATCATTGTCATTGTCGTCGTCATTGTTGTCGTCATCACCATCATCAGTTATAGTATTAGTAGTAGCAGAGGTCATAGTAGAAGTAGTAGTAGTGGATTTGTGTTGGTTTTATTTCTTAGTTTTTATGCATTGTCTATAAACTTTTCCTTTTTTAATCAGGCCTTTTTCCTTTTCCCTTTCCTGTGTTGCTTTTAATGACCTTTGCTGTTGGTTAATTTGATCTGTTTTTATGCACCTGTTTTTTACTCTGTAGCACTGTGAGATTTACTTGTAATGAAAAGTGCATTACAAATTAAATGTATTATAAAGATTCTTCAAGCCTCTTGCCTGAGAATATGTGTGTATGTATCTATGTTTTGTATAAACATGGATTCCAGTTGTCTGTTTAAATTGGAGGGAGGGTTCCTTAACTGGTTTGGCAACATTGTCTGACTGACTGCAACCTGACCATTGGCAAACAACTTGTAATTTTTTGCTGTCATAATTCTTGGAGACGGCCAGGCGCGAACACCTCCGAATTCTTATCACTTGTAGTTGGGAATACAAGCCTCTGTCTTGACTTAACACCTATTTGACAATTCTCAGTGGAATCTGAGAACCCCAAACACAAGGCACTTAGCGTGACTGAGGGTAAGACTCAGCAACATGGCTGGGAGATGGGGGTCGCTGGAGTGACTGCTGGGAGGATTGTACAGAACGAGGGGATGGGGGCACAGGGGAGGCGAATTTAAGGGCATTCAGCAGGAATCGTGCCCCAGTACTGCCAAGTCGCATCAGCAATACTGCCACAGCATCATCATCAGAGCTGTGTGCATGTGTGTGTGTGTGTGTGTGTGTGTGTGTGCGCGCGATGGGGGAGGGAGTTTCATACAGTAAGTGGGACAAATTAGGGTTATCTCTATCACCGCAATGGAAAATATTCACCACCTAGTCATTCTGAGTCACTGAATCTTTTGTCCTCGATGCAGGGAATCAGATTATTTGCCGGTTGCAAAACTAAATATTTTATCACACCCCGGTCTCGCACCTCTGAAATGGGGGCAGGTCGCTCTGCTGCTGTGAGGCGGTGAAAAGGAGGACATTGTTTTTATCTGGGTGTGGAAGATCTCCCTCGGCGGTCGTGTAGCGGGAGTTTTACAGTGCCTTGATCTGCACTAAAAGTTTGACGCGGGCTGAGATCCATGTCTGGTACAAGAGATGTAGGAAGAAAAACAGACAGGAGGAAAGGACAGGTGTCTTTAGAGAAGTACAGAATAGTGGGAGGGATGGAGGGGAAGGGATCAACGATGCTACACCAAGGAATATGAGTCAGCGGGAGTGCAGATGGGCATATTAATTGACGCACATCCTCCCCTTCTCTCCATTCTCCATTCTCCCTATCTATCTATCTATCTATCTATCTATCTATCTATCTATCTATCTATCTATCTATCTCACATTCTCTCTTTCTCTGGTTCTCCCTCCCCCTCCTCCTTGCTTCTGCTGCGAATTGATGGGAGCGTGTCCCGGCTCTCAGTAATAAGAGAACTTATATTCATCTCCCACCCATCGATTTGCTGTGGCGGGGGGGCCTGCACGCTTGTCGCAGTCAATCTGTTCTCCCGTTCATTTGACTTCTGACGGAGGGAGACGGGCCCACTGCAGCTGGAAGGGCCAGTCATACTTTAACTGCTGGAAGTATAGACGATTACCCAGCAATGCAACCTGCTATAATGTGAGCCTGTGCCAGTGCATGTGTAGTATAAATTTCTTCTATATTTTATGGTTCATAAATTGCGTTTTAGTGCCACTTCACAGCAACTTCACAGGCATATAAAATGACGTTACACTGTAAAAACATGCTAATTTTAGAATTGACCTGTAAAATAAATGTTTTCTCATGCATTTCTTGTAGTAATCATGAGGTATGATAGATGTACGAACATGAAATCACCCTCTTTGTTCTAATATATAATATGTTCTCATATTTTTGCAGGTCTGCTGGGCAGTGAGCGTTTCAGTGGCTCTTCCCAGAACTACAGCACCCTGCTGCTGGAAGAGGAGGCCGGGCTGCTGTACGTGGGCGGCAGGGGAGCTGTGTACGCGCTCGACACCTCCAACATCTCCACCCCTGGAAACCTCTCGGTGAGTGCCAAGATGCTGCAAGCTTCTTTCACAGTCCGCCACGTAATTGCTCCTGTTGCAAATGAACCAGCGAACCACATTTCATAAGTTTTCTCCTATTCTCCAAGTATTAAAGGAGGACAAACTAATAATAGCCTTAAGCAGATTGAGCAAATCCCATTGTGTTCCTCCAATTTTGTGGATATCGGATTAAATGCACCAGGCATTTATTCAAGGGTTACTGAATAGAGTCAGAACTCAATGACGTGTTTTAGAGCGCAGCCAGAAAATTAAGATGGAAGTGTACTGTCCTCTTGCTCTCCCTCCCTCTCTCTCTTTTTTACTCTGTCTTTCTCTTACTCTCCTCTCTCTTTCTGTCTCTCACACACATAAACACACTTGTTTCTCTGTCTCTCTCTGTCTCTCTCTCTCTCTCTCTCTCTCTCTCTCTGTATCTACCTCCTTTTCCCCTCTTTGTTTGGCTAACTGATGGTCATTACTTCCCCACATTGTTTGCAGATTGATTGGGAAGCTTCCCCTGAACAGAAGAAGCAGTGTCTGAATAAAGGCAAAGACAATCAGGTACAACGCTGCAGCACTGTTTGCACACACACTCAATTTGCCCCGTCTTCTTTTTAGAACACTCATAGTCTTTATTTAAGATTGTTGTGTTCATTACATTTATTTATTAAGTATTGGAAAATGACAATAAAATAGTTCTGCTTTGTGATGTGCAAATTACTTATAATGACAACACAGTGTATAATCTTTTCACTCAATTCTTTTTCCTCTTTCCCTATTACCCAGAAAAATGAAGCTGCAGTTTGAGCGTTGAAACCTTAATTACAGGGGCAGAAATTGCCCCCATTCATTGAATAATTGCATAAAATAGCCTATGTGTCTGAAGTAAATAGGTTGGCCTATGTTCTTTCCTTGCTTATTTTAGGGCTAGAAATACTCTGTTTTGTTCCCTGTTCTCTGCAGACAGAGTGTTACAATCACATCCGCTTCCTGCAGCGGTACAATGAGACTCACCTGTATGTCTGCGGAACAAACGCCTTCAGGCCGCTCTGTGCTTACATAGTAAGAGCTCATTTGTTTTAATTTCAGTAACCATGTATTCAAATTACAGTTCAAGCTAATGAAGTTGAACTGAACTGACCTGAACTGAACTGGACTGGACTGGACTGATTAATTGACTGTTATCCCTCTCTCTGTAAGGATGCAGAGCGGTTCAGCTTCTCATCAGGCTTCGAGGAGGGCAGAGACAGGTGTCCGTATGACCCAGCCAAGGGATACACTGGCCTCCTTGTGGGTAAGGAACCCCAATTTGCATTTAGTCTATCCTTCATCCAGTGGTGCAGTCAAAGCAATATGCAGGCACAGGGAATATGCTCAAGTCTCTCCAGGGGCTGTTTGAGGGGAACTCAGGGCGACAACATCTCTCTTGTTAACATTAAATATGTATGCAATAGAAAACTGAGGAGTGAAATTCTCCCAACATACCCTTAGTTCAATTTGAACAAATTGATCATTTAGCATGCTGGGATCTCATTACCATGTATAAATACTACGACCATGTTGGGTCTCACTTTACTCATCCAACTGCTTTCATTTACATCTGATTCAAACTCAGATTGCCAAGTTTTTCCTTTTCTTCTTCTATCCTCCACTGACACATCGTCTGTTTATTAGATGGCGAGATGTTCACGGCCTCTCAGTACGAGTTCCGCAGCTCTCCAGATGTACGCAGGAACTTCCCCTTCCCCACACTCAGGACGGAGGAGGCCCCCACTAGGTGGCTTCTGGGTAGATATAACACATGACAAAAAGAAGAAAATATGAATGAATTTTCTGCTCTTGTGTTTTGACTCCCTGCAAAATACCTAAATACAGACAGTGCTTTGCATGTTATCACTTAAACTACTCAGTGGACTAAACCTCACTGACATTTTGATCCCATCATATATTTTGCTGTCATACAAAAATAGGTCTATTGACGCTCAAAATCTCTCATGCAATAGTTGAAATCCCATCTCAAAATATAAATTCTATTAAAAAAATGCACTGCAGCTCAAAGTGGCTTAGTTGTGGCCATTCAATTATACTTAAAAGCTCCATCTAGTATCTGGTTTCCTAGGAGACACTTCCTGGGCTGCTAATAGGTCTGTGTGTGTGTGTCAATGTGCATGTGCGTGTGTGTGTGTGTGTGTGTGTGTGTGTGTGTGTGTACAGAGGCAGACTTTGTGGGCTCTGTGCTGCTGAAGGAGAGCATCAACAGCTCCATCGGTGACGATGACAAGATCTACTTCTTCTTTACGGAGAGGAGCCAGGAGCAGATGGCCTACCCCAGCCAGACTAAGGTGTCCAGAGTCGCCCGTGTCTGCAAGGTCAGAGACAGAGACGCTCACACAGGATCAAACCAAAATCATATTAATAGTTTTAGCGGGTCCGCCAGGTTTGGAAAGTACGCTCAAACAGGGCCAAACCAATATAAGTTTAATGGGTTTATACTGCCTGCAAGGTCACAGACGGAAGTAGGGAGGAAAGTTGCTGATTATTGGAGTTACCTAAATGGCTGGATTATCAAGGTTTTAGGACAGTGATACAGAGCCAAACCATTATTGCATAAATGGATTTCTGCTGGTTCTCTGTTCTTCATTTCTCCTTTTAGAGTAATTTCATTGCTGAATGAACTAGCGGTTGGCTGTGTCATTGTGGGTGTCTCCAGTCTTGGTTTCTTTACTGAGGGGCTTTCTGCCATGCCACTGTTGCCAGGCAAACTAGAAGAAGCCCACCAACCCCCACCTCCAATGGCAAACCCCCCTTCTCTCTTTCTTCCCATCTCTCCCTCTTCCACTCCTGCTCCTCCTCCTCTCTTTCCCTCTCACCTCATTTCACTCGCGATCAGCGTCTCCCATCCAGACAGCATGCCCCGCAACCATTCCTGGAGAGCCAGAAGGCTGTTTTCTCTCTCCCTCTCTCCTTCTTCTGTCTTTTTTGTGCATGATGGTGCAATCACCATTACAGTACTCTGTTGTGCTGACATCACCGTTACATTATACGCTCGCAGTCTATCTTCTCTTGATTCTCTCTGAGTCAAGAAGAAGTCATTTTCTGGAAATAAGGTCTGGCCTGTCTGTGCCTTTCTCTAATACAGTGGAGTGGAGTTGTTGGAGAAGTATACAGTGCAATAACTCAGTGTGAAGTAGGCCACAGCAGCACATGCAGATGTCACTCTGGTCCCCAGCTCAGCCCCGTGGCAGCCAGACACCATGGTGGCTGGAGACAGATCCACAGACGGTGAAGGAACTGGCAGTAGCCTCTGGCCAGAAACCACTGGAGATGTGTCATTTTTTAGCCTAACTAGTTGTCCTCTGTTTGTCCACTTCTCAGCCAAACAGCATCTACTTCCCCTACAGTTATGACCCATATTCACAGAGTAGTGTGCAAGTTACAGGAAAATAAGGTCTTTCCAGCAAAGTAAAAAAACAGAAATCAATACCATTCTGAGAAAATATACACTACCAGTCAAAAGTTTGGACACACCTGATTGAATGTTCTATGTTTTTCATTATCTTAAAGCCATTTTGATCTAAAGGCTTATGCTTAAATGTTTGAAATTTGTTTTTTAGACAAATATAAATAGTGAAGTTGGTGCCTGTGTATGAAAGGGCAGCTACTTTAGAGTTTAGATTTGTTTAACACTTTTTTGGTCACTGCATAATCCCATTTGTGTTATTTCATAGTTTTGATGTCTTTACTATTCTAGTAGTCAAGCTATCTGCAGACCTTCAAAGTCTTCTTTGCTCTGATGATGTCTTAAGGCTGAAAGCTCAGCAATAAAGCCCTGTGTATTGCAAGGCAGTGTGCATAGAATTTTTCTGTTCTATTTAGTAATGTCTTTACTATTCTAAAATGTGAAAAATAGTAAAAAATAAAGTCGAAACTTTTGACTGGTCGTGTACATTTGTAATCGCTGACTAGAGTTCATAATCTGCCCATCTTTTATAGATATGGCCATTCTCCTGCACCTGTGTCTGTGTGTCTGTAGCAAGGGTGAATGGCTGTATAGTTTGTGCTGTGCTCTGCTGTTTCTACAGACACTATACTTGTCTGGCAGCAAACTGGCTCAAACAGGTCAGGCCTAGGCTAGTCTCCATCATCTGGGAGATTCCATGGGTTAATTTCCCCATAGGCAAATCCTCTATGCTGGGATTCTTGACTCTTGTTCCCTTAGGGTAACGACATGACAGCATGGTGACCCCGAGTGTGTTTTGATTGACATGAAGTGTGATCTGTCTCCACTGCTATTTAGCTCACTCCTCAATGATAGCCTGAAATCCATCTGTATAAGAGTTGTTGGTGTTATTTTTTATTTTTTTATTCTTTGCCTCCCCAAGCTTTTTGCCAACTCTCTCTGGGTGTTTTGTTCTGCAAAAAGATGAAAACTTCAAGAGCTGATGTGCCTGTAGACTCATTCCCTTTCTTGTTATTGTCTTTATCTTTATCTTATACCAAACAAAAGAGTTGTTATTATTGATGGAACTGTACTTTCCAGATGCAGGCATTTTTGCTTTAGATATTTATGTGTGTTTTGTTGATTAAAACTACTTTGTCTTGTGCGTGGGAGGCTGAGGTGAGGTGGAGAACATACAGAGCTTTTTGATGAATGACAGATGTCCCTGAAAGACATAAACGAAGAGCGATGAGGCGCTGTAATTCAGACAAACAAGAAGAAAAGTAGTCTCAGACTCTTTTTCTCTCTCCTAAATGAGGTGTGCTAAATCACTCTTTTCGGCAGAGGTTGCATGCAGCCTTGCCTCCCAGCGCTACCGAAATGCAATTAGAGCAAATGTGCTAAAGTGGGCACACTCTGAGCCAGTATACTAACGGTGAGCTCCACTCGCATAAAACTCTATCTCCTAACTCCCTCTTTCTTTCTTTATATTTATGTGTACTCTATGATTTGATGCCTATATATAGATCTGTGTGCATTGGTGTGTGTATCTTTGTATTTGTGCATGCGTCCATTCTGCAATTACCATCTATACATAGATGTGTGTCCAGTGGTGTGTATATGAATATCAGAGTGTGTGTGTATATCTGCCAGAGTATATCAGCATTACGTGAGGGACTTTGCTTATCCGTCCACCCTCCATCCATCCATCCATCCATCCATCCATCCATCCATCCATTGTTCCCTGTCTCCTCTGTCCTCAGGGTGACTGGGGAGGCCAGAGAACCCTGCAGAGGAAGTGGACCTCCTTCCTCAAGGCCAGGATGGTGTGTTCTGTCCCGGACTACGAGCTCCACCTCAATATCCTGCGCAGTGTGTTCGTCCTGCAGGGGCACGACGCACACAGCAGCATCTTCTATGGCGTTTTTGGCCTGGAATGGTAAGAGATGACATGGAATTTTGCCTCTACTACTAGACAGGGTGCTTGACTTTAAATGTTGCACTTATTTTATATTACACTCACATTTTAGGCATTTCACTGACACTCTTAGGAGTTCAGTGTCTTTCTCTTGGGAGACATTGACTGTTGTGGAAATCAAACCTGCGACCTTCCAGTTACAGGACAGTCTTTCTAACCAGTAGAGCACCCTGTTAGTGTTGCTCTGCTGTTAAACACCATTGTTCCCCTATCACGGCTCTTTTGGAGACAGCTATTGAGCCAAACAGTGTTCTAGTGGGTCCTCCAGTGTCTAAGTTTAGTCTGATATGATTTTAATTGCACTTCTGGGAGACCAACATCATGATGATATCATGGTCATACATGATATGATTACATTGCGAATGTGCATTCTCTTATCTTAAGATGAACGCGGATCAGTTTCACTGAGAGGTTGAATGAAATAGTTAACTTAGTTAGCAGACGAGAACTAGCCGAGTTGCAGTCGGGGCTGAAGTGACAATGTCGGAGGACGATGGCTGCCAGAAGAATAGCTGGCAGCGACGACAGTGTGTGTTTATGCTGATATGCAGAGTCATGCTGCATAAAACTGTCCCAAGGGTATTTAGATTCAGATGGAGAGGATAGCAGTGCAATGGACCAGTACTACTATCGCTCTCTGTCTCCTTCTCCATTTCTCATCGCCACACTTCCTTTTTATGGATATTTGATCTCAACTTAATTCTGTCTGTCCCCTCACTGCATCATCTGTCTAATTTCTTTCTTTCTTTCTTTCTTTCTTTCTTTCTTTCTTTCTTTCTTTCTTTCTTTCTTTCTTTCTTTCTTTCTTTCTGCCTTTCTTCTCTCTGTCTTGTCTTGTCACACTGTACACTGGTTTCATAAAAAATGTGCACCTGTATGACTAGTAGCCATCACTATGTGTTAGACTGAAGTGTGTGAGAATGAGTAAGCCCTTGAGCAACGCTGCTTGCGAGTTTTGAGGACAGATTCTGGTTTCAGTTCGATCTCATTTTTCTCACTTGAATGGTTTTGAAGACTGAGGTGGGCACACAATGGCCTTAAGTATGTGACTCAGACATTTTCCCCCGTTACTAATCTCACCTTCAGGGTTTAGGATTAAGGGTCACCTGGTTCCCACCTCCCAACTCATGCTGTCGTTATTCAGTTGGACAAAACCTTTCTTTCATAGGCGCTCCACCAAAACCACAAGATGGGTTATTTTATTTATGACTCACAGATAATGGACCTTTCACTACAGAACTTTGAAAAACAAACCATTTCCTCCTGAGTGGCTGACAGGAGTTGCTACCTGAATGCAGGTAACTAGAGATAAGGAGAGAGAATTGCACAACTGTCAGTGACGCCACTCCCAAATTCCATTCAAGACAAATTGATAAGATCCAAGAGGAAAAGATGAGTGTCAAAGCCAAAACGCCACTCCTTCACACCTGCAGTTTTCAGTGAATAACTTACAGACAGTCTCTTAGCTTATTTACTTTTTACCTGTCAGCGGGCACTCATGATGTGTGATGTGTTTGAAATCCGATCTGGGGAGCAGTTGCTCGCCAGATAACATCAACCTCTCTGTGTTTGTACAATGCCGAATTATTAATCCTGCATTCGTCTTCTGTGTGTCTTGGGGGTGGCGGTGGGGGGATTGTCTTTCAGGAAGAATATCAAAGCGTCTGCTATCTGCCAGTACTCCTTCTCAGACGTACAGAAGGCGTTCGAGGGGCCGTACATGGAGGTCCAGGACTCAAAGTGGAGGGAATATACAGGGAAAGTACCAGAGCCGAGACCTGGATCTGTAAGAATCTTTCCCCCTACGATCATGTATTACCTGCTGTGTATCATATTACGGTTTCTCCTTTCACGCTCTTTTCCTCTCTTTCTACCTATATGAGGAACACTGCGATCATATCTCTCTCTCTCTCTCTCCAGTGTATAACAGATATGCATAGGTCCCAGGGCATCAACTCATCTCGAGACCTCCCAGACAATGTCCTCACCTTCGCCAGGAGGCACCCGCTAATGGCCAGCCAGGTCCACCCAATAGGGGCGCGCCCACTCATGTTCAAGAGGAGCATCAACTACGTCAAAATAGCGGTGCACAAGGCGCCGGCACTGGATGGGAAAATTTACACTGTACTGTTTTTGGGAACTGGTGAGTTTGGGGTATATCTTATCATGTTACTACAGTACAGTCAGTACAGTTTATTGAGCAATTAGTCAATCAGTCAGTCAGTCAATCACTTGAACAATGCATTTTAGTTTGCTTTCACAAAAAATAAGCTCTATTCCATACTCATATTGCCGTTCATCATTAATCAAGTCTCTTGGCGTAACACATTATGTTATATCTTTTCCAACAGATGATGGCTGGCTGCACAGAGCAGTAGAGATTGATGGGGAAATGCATATCATAGAGGAGCTGCAACTGTTTGATAAACCCCAGCCCATAGAGAGCATGGTCATATCCTCGGCTCTGGTATGAGTTCATCTAATGCAGACAATCATGGGCTGTTGACAGAAGATTTTCATTTATCAATCCCTGTCAGTTAATGATAACAATTTTGAAATATTTCACTGATTAAAATTGTACAAAATGCATATATACATGTAAGTTAAGTGTGTTTGGGGGAAAGTTAATCTGTTCTCAGCAGTCAAGGGCAATTTCTCCCTGGAGCAGTTAGAACAAATTAATTAGAACCACCAGGTGATGTATGATAATGATAATGAATGACAATTAATCAAAAAAGAATATTACAATGTAATACAATGCAGATTTTAATTTGTCTTGCACAGTCAGCAGCTCATAGGCATTTACATGCAAACAGTATAACATGCAAATACAGTACAAACAGATTGATCATGTGTCTTTTTGTCCGACAGCGGAGAGTGTATGTGGGCTCCCACTCTGGAGTTGTGCAGGTACCGATGTCAGCCTGTGAGAGGTACACCTCCTGTTATGACTGCGTATTCTCCAGGGACCCGTTCTGTGGTTGGGACGGGAAGGTGTGTGTGGACGTTTCCTCACGTCCACAGAGGTGAGGGGACAGTTACTGGAAATGTTACTGCAACACACTCCTGCATGTACACTGACACAGGTACACACAAGGGCACATTCTTATAAGCAAGCAGATACACAGGGAGGCTCACGGTGCATGTAAAGTGGAGAAAGGCATTCTTTCACACACACTCACACACACACATATGTACATGCAGCACACGAGGGGGTGGGGTTGCCAGGGTTTTGTGTTTTTGTGGTACAGGACCTTTTTGGATTTATAAATCTTTCTTTCTACAGGGCCAAACACAAACTGGGCATATTCAGTTATACATCTAGCTTTCCCTTCAAACAACATTTCTATGAAAGCAGGTGTAAAACCATGTAATTGACACGCCTTTTCATCTCAGCTCTGTTCATCTCAGCAGGGCCTAACCCCACTATGGTTTGGTTTGAATCTCCATTGATTAGCCAAAGAACAGCAGGATTAGAAAACACGCTTCTCTTGCAGCTTGAATCAGCATCCAAGGCTAGAGAGAAAACATGGAAACAGATGGGACTGAGAGTTTTATTGTTATTCTTCTCTCAATTGCTTACTTACTTACTGAGATCTTAATTTAATCATGCAAGCTATTCAAATTAAATGCTGTGCAAAACCTTTCCATGATATACAGTAAACAGGCCTTGACAGTGGAGAGGCACATACATGAACAAATACATACACACACACACACACTCACACACGCCGAGTTGTGCTCACAGTGGGGCTGGGGACTATTTGTGCCTCAGTTCATTCACTCTGCATGAGTGAGTAGCAGACATCTTAATCTCCATTACTGCAGCAGACACATCAGCCTCTCTTGTGGATTTGTTTTGTGGTTTGGAGGCAGCATCACTTTCAGAGAAAGCAGCAAAAGTAATAGGATGTTAAATGCATAATGGAACAGAATACACGTCCTTGATTAATGTTGCACAATATCAGTTCAAAAAATCAATTAAAGTGTTAAATTACTTTTGTATCCTATTGTTTACTAAAAGGAGAGTGGACAGTCCTCTCCAGTGTCTTTTTGAACCTTTTGACAGAAATCTGAAACACATTTATTTCAGGTCAAACCTAACCCAGGATATACTGAGAGGGAGCCGGGGCTGTGAGAACAGCACAGGAAACGGTATGTGTTAAAACACACACACACACACACACACACACACACACACACACACACACACACACACACACACACACACACAAACTTACAAGTTCGCATGCATTATGCAACATGTATCCTCTTTATTTTAGGGAAAATTTGAGAGAAATCATCGCTATACTGTACCTCCTGTCCGTCCACCATGTTAAATTTGAGCCATCCCTCACTCACACACACACACACACACACACAGACACACACACACACATACACACACACACACACACACACACACACACACACACACACACACAACGCTCCAGAGAGATTATGACATTAAAATATTCCGTCACTCAGCTCTTCTTAGCTCTGCTTGGAAACTCAACCATTTAAAGGCTATTAAGGGATTTCAGTAGGTATACTTTCCTTACCCGTCCCCCTGTGTACATATTTTAATCAGCTCCTCTCTTGCTGGAGGTCAGGCGGTCATGCTGGCTGCATTGCAGGGCTCGCTACATTTACAGAGGCTTATGAATTGTGATGAGAAGCGATGTTGAAAGGTTTGGCGGTACAGGTTGCTCACCTCCACTTTAAAAATGTAACCTTGGTGACCTGACATCTCTTTCTATATTCATCTCTGTCCCCCTGCATTTCTCTTGTTCCATCCCTCTCCCTCCCCTTTTTTATCTCTATCTCTTTTCATTTATTCATCACTTCTTTTTTAATCTCTCCTTCCCATTTGATACATCTTTACGTTGAATCTGTCTCTTCACCTCTCTCTCCATCTCTTCCCCAGTGGTTCACCGCAGGCGTTCTGTGATGTCGGGCGACGATGTGCTTCTCCAGTGTGAACTGCGCTCCAACCTCGCTACTCCGCGCTGGACGCTAAATGGCCGAGAACTCCAGGGCTACGGCCTCAATTCGGGCTACCGCGTTGGCACAGATGGGCTCCTCATCATCGGGGCGCGTCCCCAGCAGAGCGGATTGTATCGTTGCTTCGCTGTGGAGAACGCCGTCTGGGTCCCGGTTCATCTGTACACAGTCAGGGTCCACACAGACCTGTCCTTCCCTGTGGAGCCCACAGCCACAACTAACCCCACCACAGTTTTCAGCCCAATCGTCTTCTCCACCAGCAGCCCCACTGAGCAGCCGCTGCCCTCGCCCCCTGCCCCGCTGCCTCCGGGGCCAGAGTTCCAGACCTACCGGCACATGGAGGCCATGTACATCTCCCTGGTGGCTGTCTTGGGAGGGCTGTGTCTGGTGTTGACTGTGGTACTGCTCTACGTGAGCTTCTGCACCAGACGGGCCTCTCGGGACCGCAAGTTCTCCCAGCAGGGGCTGCAGATCCTGGGGGCCTCCGAGAGAAAGAGGAGCTCCCATTTTGAACTGAAGACCATCTCCAGCCATTGCAACGGCCGTCAGGGTCGCAGGTCCACCTCGGTGCCCAACATCGATGACATGGACGGCTTCCTCCAGATAGTTCCAGGGGAGGGCCAGATGTCACCCAGTAAGACGCCACCGCCAGCCCCTCCCCTCCCCTTGCCGCCCCCGCTGCCCAACATGGACTACGCCAACGGGTTGTCGGCCACTCTGCCCAGCGTACTGCGGAAGATGAACGGGAACAGCTACGTGCTGCTGAGGCAGGCCGATCCCGAAGGCACCTCGCCGCTCTACCACTCCTTCACCGAGGAGCTCAACAGGATCCTGGAAAAGAGGAAACACACACAGCTGGACCTCCAGCCTGATGAGAGCTCTATCTAGGACCCCCTCTCACTCCCTCTCTCACAGTTATTTATTTTTACCCCAACGGTGACCCATAGTAGTGGGGAGGACTAACTGTTGTATTAAAAGCTGCTGTTATTTACCCAGTGTCAAGAGTACCTGTGGGTTGTGTCCTAACCTGATCTGAAGTGTGCAGCCTCCTGTGATTCCCATGACAAACAGCCCATGAATTTCACTAAATGATGGACAACGCCAATCACAGATCACCATTCGCAAAGAGGAGCTGTGGAAAATTTGGACACCTACTGTACTATTACATTTAGACATTTCGTAATCACCTTAGGTAGAGAGCTTAATGGTCCTACCTGTGTAGAGTCCCTGGAAGCTGGTGAAAGAGGGTTTTCAGATGACACAGAAAAGGTACAATATGGGACATGGGCAAGAGACTAAGTCGGCCTAAACAGAGTCTAGGAGGCGATCACGTATTTTTGAGGCTGGAAGTTTTCACAGAGTTTGTTAGTGCCACACAATATGAGCCCTATAGGGAGATTAAGAAGTCAGTTCTGTTACAGTGCATAATGAGCACAGGTGGTTAGACAAATCATTCATTTCAAACTTCATTTAAACCACTCTTTCCTCATTTTCCTTTGTTCTCATGTAAATAGCAATAATAACATCACTGTTGCAGCTGTTAGTAGCAATGTGTTGTGCCAATGCCAATGGACATAATTGTAGCAAACCCAAAATGGAGTGGGATTTTTTTTCCTAGCCTCTTTCTGTTGTTAGCATCTGTGTGAGAAAAGAGGAACAACGGTATTAAAGACACAAAGGTTTAGCTCAATAGTCTACTGAAGACCATTAAAGGAGCAGTCGGTTTGCGGTCAGATTGATTGTATTCACTGGAGACCACAGAGTAGCTTTGGGGCCCGTGTGGATGAGAGGGAACCACAACGCACGCTAGAAAACAAAGGTAAGAGGGATACTGAAAAGAAAATGTCTACTCGTTGTTTTGTATTCATACTCCCCAATACACTTGATTTGATTGGCTGCTGGGAATAACTGTCCAGCCACACATTGTCTTTGTCAGAATGAGGCTGAGCCCTGTTTTGGGATGGACATGCAACATTAACTTGAGGGTTTTGCTCTCTCAGGGCAAATCACTCATTCACAATTCAACAAAATCATTTCAAAGAGCCTGTCCCCTTGCAGTTCAAAACTGTGGATCCTTTCAAAATGATGAAGATTTTCATCCTAATTTTCAAAAACACGATGAAAGGCAGACTCAGACTCAGACTCATTGATTCAGTCCTAAGTTTATGTTTGTGCTGTGCTGGGTGTCCTTTGCTGTGAGAGGCTGCTGGTGGCAACTTGCCAAATCAGGGTAGAGGACCTTCACATTGAAAAACCTGCGTCACTGTTACCCAGCCCACAATGCACCGGATGTTTACCTGACATTAGTGCAATGCTAAAACAACATGAACTGCAGGTGGAGGACATGCTAAATTGCCATGGCAAGGCAAACAGTGCTATAATTAAATAGTAAATATATAACTTTGAGGGAACTGACTGTGATATATCTCAGAGACGTTTGTAAACCCGTCATGGCCAGTGTTAAATAAAGATCTGTCTTCCCAGTAAAGTGTTGAATCAGCAGCAGCCCTCCCTAGCGACTCGCAGCATGCAGGCCATGTATCTGTCAGAGCGTCGCTGACAGTAACAGCGGTACTTGGCTCGACTCCACCAAGTGCAGACGGGGGCTTGTCGTCTGTTTGCATGTCTGAGGACACAGAACCAGATAGAAAACAATTGACCTGTGTGTCCTGGTTAGCCATGCAGGGAGCTGATGATGATACAACAGGGGAGGCTGGCAGGAGCTCTCCCTTCCCTTCCTCTTCTCGTCTGCCTTTTCAGTACTCCCACCCTCTTTCCCCTTCCCTCACTCCTCCTGATCCTCATCTTCATTCCCTCCCTCCCTCTCCCTGTCCCTGCTGCTGCCTCTTTCATTTCCTTGTCCCATCACCTCTGCTCGGCAGTATCATCTATTACTCTCTCCACTCACATTCTCACTCTCTCTCAAGGACCCTGCTGAGTTTACAAACTGCCATGATGGCCCCTAATCAATTAGAGCAAGCTTTCAGAGAGCCCTTGACCTTGTGTTCGTGAAGGGCCTGGAGAAACAATGAGGTTTTATCCAATGATTCAACATTATAGCAGCAACAGAGCTAAATACAGTTCTCACATTTCTAGCTGATGAGAAAATGTATGCTCTATGACAGGTATTTCATTACACATGCCATTTCCTGGAGGAGCCAGACAGTGTAATTAAATTTAAAAGCCCCTGGATTATTTTGTATTTGTAATGCTCAAAAAGAAAAAGTTCAAAAAGAAGGTTTTCTGATGAAGATGACAATTAATCTTGGATTGGCACAATTTTGTGATTCATGAGAGCATTTTGCAGATGAAAATGTATTTAATCTAAGTCAAAGTTTTAACAAACTCTTTCAATAAGGAGTGCCAGTGCTCATCAGAGGTGAAACAAGACTTGTTTAGCTTGCAGAGAAGAGGTGCTGGTCCACAGAGAGATATATGTGCTTGAAAAGATGATTCATATCTTAAAGGGAGTCTCAATCATCTTTTCAAGCAGCTTTAAAAAACTTTTTTCATTGCATCACATATATTGCAAGTTTCAAAGTGTCAAATGAGTTCAACATCTTACTGCTCTTAACCATGTATTGTTGTTTGATCTCTTTGCATAGATATGAAAGGGCCCAGATCAAGTTGATGAAACATTTGTGGACAATCGATAACATGATGAAAGCTTCATCTGAGTCAGTGACGACTGCTTCACTCTCACTGAAGGACAATCTGTTTACAATGGACACTGGAATTGGACACTGTTATGTATATTGTACTATGGACTTTGGGTAAAATGGCTAACATGTTGGCTACCTGCCCTTCATCTTATTTCTGTACACAAACCCATGGTGAAGCACTTGTTTTCGCAACTTACACAACGCTACTCACATACTGGTGCACCAATATGCAAGACGTAGTCTGTGTTGATAAACTATCTAGAGGTTGGCCAAAGAAACTGCTGTTAAAGAAAGCTCACAATTTGCACTATTCCTACCTGAGTACTTTGTTAAAAAAGCTTGTAACATACCCTTGTTAACTATGACACTTTCCATAAAGTTGGCTGTGTATTGTATTATTATTTTTTGATGTAGATAATGAGCTCATCTGTGTGGTCTACTCAGTATGCGACTGGCTGCAGTGACATCCATAATTCTTGTAATATATTTAAGACACCTGAGCTTTTGATGGAAATGACCTATTTATATTAGATGCCATGTGTTATATTTATTTCCATTCATTTCATTTCCAGTCTTTTGTGCATATGAAATCCATTTTGCATTCAATTCAGCTTGGGAAATAATTTTCTGTGTCAACAGCCCTGAGGGAATGTCAGGAAATTACATGCAAAACATGTTCATACTGAATCCTATTCTCTAGGCACCATGATACTCAGTTGTTTTTGGCTTGTGGCAAGTGGCAAGGAAGGCCACTGTTCTCCACTGGGACTGCATCCCAAAATATCAGGAGTCATTCACATATATGATTCTGACAGACGAGGGGTGCAACACAGGCTTATGCTGTTGGGGGGTAAAAAAAAAGAGACCATTTTCAGTGCAGCGTCCAAGGCAGTAACTTAGCAACAGCAATCTTTATTTAGAGCCTTTAATGTCCTAGTGCGGGTCAAGCTCTGCCAGTTCCCATTGGGGAGCGCGGGTGTGATGTGAGCACAGTCAGGCTCTGATGCCCATAATTGGTGTTAAAGATAAATTAGCTATGAAAATGCTGAAGGCAGGCATTATCTAATCAATACAAATAACAGAATTGTATTTAGAAAATATTTTCACATCAAGGAATGATGTTGTTTATGGCTCTCCAGGCTTTTCTTCAGATCAGGCAAAACAGTTTCTTAAGGCAGCAATGTCCCTATTTTCTTAACCTGCATTCTTGAGTGTATAATTTTACTCACATATGGAAGTAGAAGTTTACAAATCATTCAAACTAATTGCACAAAAGCTCCATGCCACTTTTCTTGGCTATGCAAAAAAGAACTGCAGTCCATATATAATTTGAGGGGAGAAGGCATCCCCACTGTTAAAACAAATGCAACTCCTCCTTCATAACTACAAATATTTGCGAAGGAGTGAGCAAAACCAACAGCAGCATCCCACTGCAGACAGAGCACAGTTCCACTGTCCTGCACTCCCCCATCCTCTCACACTCATCCCCATCCTCTGCAGTCATCTCACGCTCTCACCCATTCTACACCATTTTCAGAAAGAGGGCCTAACCATTTCCTGCGGCTAGAGTTATGTGCCAGCGGACTGGTAGCCATCAATCAACAGAAACTAGGAATCTGTCCTAGGGCACCTTTCACATCACGTCCATGCAAGACTGAACGTATCTGTATTCGTCTGGTGACTAGCAAATCGGTTGTACGTATCTGTACTGTGGTTTGGGAGACACACTGGGGTCATTGGAGGGGGGAAGAGGGTCAGACGGCGTGCCTCTCGCTGTCAAAAATGATGAATTTAGGGTGAGAATTGCAGAGGAAGCAACGAGTTGTTCTGCCACCATCCACGTTGTTAAATTTAAACAAATCACCCATTGGAGTTTATATGTTTTTTCCCCCGCACAGCCAACAGAGAGGACGGCCCCGTGCTGAAGGTTAAGAGTTGTCCCTCAAGCTACCAGGCAGCCATCTGTCATGATCATTTAAGCTTTGGATCATTTAAGTTGTGCAGCGAAGACGACTTCAATCTCTATCAGTGTTAAACTGTAAAACCATGTACTTCTCCCATGTCATACAAATAAAAAAAGGTACGTATCTGCTGTCTGTCTTGTCTGTTAAGTATAACTGCAGTATCAGTCAAACTTAATGATGTCAACAGCACCACTGGAAACATGGACAGTCAGTTTTGCTCTCTTGATCTCCCGCTGCCAAGCCCCGAAACTCAAAAGGAATTCTAAATTTAGAGAAACCGATGACAGCATATGAATCAAGAATATTTCTCAATTTTTTTATTTTATACAAAGTTCCAACTGCTGGGGAGAGCGGCACTTAATACATGAATGATCTAATAACCTTGAGATGAAAAACAGTTATCTGCATTTTAGTATGCCAACTGACAAGCCTCTGGTGTAATCATGTAAAGTCTATTCAAATGTGGCATTCAGAGCCGGTATAGTATGCATTGTTCTGCATGGCTCAGTGGAACCAGACAAGTGGCTTTGCTGCCACCGCCAGACAGAAGGGCGTGGTGATGAAAAACAGTATTCAGTCTCTAGCGGGGTCCCAAGCAAAAACACATTAGTAAATGGTTGAAAATACTAGAACTAGCTGAGCTGTTCCTTCGCAGACACTTCACCAGCTTCAAACATGAGTGACATTTCATTCAAGATCAACAGAAATCAAGCGCTCCTGTGTGGGAATATCCAAAGTGTGTTCGACTTTGATTTTGCCCAGGTCTAGTCCTTATTCAGCCTGTTTGTGTGGCCTGATGGGGCCTATGGAGGGGGGCCGGTTGGTGAAGGGGTGCCACTGGCCCTGGATACTGGGGCTCTCTGTGTGGAAGGGCTTGCGGATGCGGATGATGTCCAGGCCGGACTGATTGGTCAGCTTGTTCACAAGCTCTGAAATCTGCTGAGATGTTTTGCTTGTGACAATCTCTTCCCTCACGTTGCTGTTTACTGCAGGGAAGGAAAAGGGAGATCAGGAGGTATCAGCGAGTTGAGAGGGGACATAGCGGAAACATTTCATACACTTCAAAATGTAACAAAGTCAACAAGAATAACTGATTTCAGTTGACACTATGACTAAGTCATGTGAAATCCCCCATGGCATTTCATTTCTACCAAAACCAAATAGAGGCCTCATGAAATCCTGTATTACAGTGCCCCCTACCTGAGTAGTGACAACAAAACGCCTATGATTCATTAGTATTCACTTCATTTTTCATTGTTAGTTTCTGATCAAGCAATATAATTTTGTCATAATTTTCACCTAAAAAGGTTGATTATAACCCTAGACCTAACCTTAAACTCACTGGAGACCTCATGCCTATGATTGATTGATTGTGAATTTTCAAAGATATAGCATGTCAAAGTATACCCTCTGTTCTGATAATACAGTATGTTTCAAATGTAGGTATACCTTTTAAAAAAATAAATAAGTTATAATAATAATAATAAATTTTTGTTTTTACGTAAATAATTCCACATTCAACAGTCTGTAAATAATAGGTGTACCTATATAAATGTATACCTACCTTTGAAACACCCAGTATAATGAGCATAGAAATGTAGAGTTAGTCAGATGTGTTATGAAGACACCAAGCCGTGAACACTTACAGTATTCTGCAACTATTTTGGGAATCCTGCAGGCCTGGGGAGACACATACACTACAGTCCCAGGGTTTTTCTTGGCATAATCCACCACTCCCTCTTCAATAAAGTCCCTGAAAAAAGAAAAACAAGAGGTTGCAGTCACTGGGTGTTGCTGGGTTTGTAGGCAATACGTTTTTTTTTTGTTTTTTTTTAATGATTTGGTGCAGCAGTGTGGATTTGGTGTTTGGCTCCTATTTTGATATCTATATAACGATATACCTGATTGTGATACTGTGCTTTTTCTCAATATTGAGACTTAACCTATTTGTGGCAGTCAGTAAAATTGTATGTTACCTTTTTGATATGATTGTCATATCATATGCTTTTAGCAACAAGGGCATGTTTCCTGTAGCGGCACGGGAAGCATCCTACAGCAGCAGTAGCACAGCATCCAAAGGCAGTAGGACATCCAAACAGCATCCAAACTATATACAGTAGCATACAAACACAGCGTGCAGCGTGGTCTTACCTGACTCCTAACGAGCTCTGTGCGTTTTTGGAGAAGATGATGGAGATGCGCTTCAGCTGGCAGACATACCGACCAACCCCGTTCTGGAGAACACTTTGAAGGAAGCGGCTTGGCGTCCCTCTGGCAGTCATTTTTCAATCGCCTGCTAACTGTTATCAAGTAATTCATATATTGTTAATGTCGTTGGATAAAAATAAATCCGTTAGTGAGGTTAAAGGACAGCAAAATGCATAGAGGACGACTTGACGGGCATGTACTACACGTGGTCCGACAAGAATAAATTCCGGAGTCAAACATGACGGTGATTCAACACAGTTTAAAAAAAAATATGATGAAACTCAGCTTCGTCAATCAGCAATAAAATATTTAATATCACACATTTAAGTTAATATAACACGCAATGAACGCTTGGAAAATGTTTTGTTCATGTGATATAAAAATGTGCAATGCGGTACCTTTCACGGGTTGGTTCACACGGACTTGTTTTGAAAACGCACCTAAAGCCCGGGCCAGACGCAGCATGGAGGAAAATGTGAGGACAGAGAAGATAGAGAGTAAGCTGAAGTTTATGCGATTTTCTTCGTTGACGTTAATTTATTTCGAATGGCGGTTTGGAGAGACAAATCCGAGCTTGTGTTCCTGTGGTTAATTTATCGAAAATAACTGTTCCTGCTTTACTAGGTATCCTTTGACCTCTTAGTGTGTCCCCCAAATATAGGTTGTGGTATGCAGTATTTTTGTAACTAACCCAGCTATGCACGGCTATATGTTGTAACTTATTTGCATAGGCAGATGTTTATTCATAATCTCGTGTCTGTTGCAGGTTAAACGTCTTAAACAGGTAACCAATGAGGAGGAGCTTGCTGCTGAAGGGCACCACCTGTCTCTTGCAGGTGGCAGCCCGAGGCTCCCCAAGGTTTCTCCACCGAAGACATGTTTCATCCCTCTGTGTGAGGCTCCTAACCCAGAGGCTCACTCACAGGTCGGCTGCGGCTCCATGTTTCCTACACGGACGACTATGGGGTACATACTTGCCACTTAGTGTGGCCAGGATGTACAAAAAGGACGCCAAGTCTACTTTAGACTTCCCTACAAGCCCCGTCACAGTCACAGACATCAAACAGTATCTACGCTCCAAAGACGTTTTATTCCACGACGGTTACAGCTGCCTGCAAGCCCCGAGTATCTTTACAGACTCGGGTTCTAGGAAAGAAGGCTTCTCTATGTTCATTGACAAAACCACCGGCCAGTTCCTGTGCAAAGACACGCTGGTGGAGGGCAGCTGGGAGGACCTCCAGGACTGTCTGGAGGTGTTGCAGAAGGCGGGTCAGGACTTCCTCAGCCCTGATGTGCTGCTGGGATATCCGGAAAGCCTGGAGGAGCAGGAGGAGAGGGAGAGGGAGCTGAGTGAGGTGCAGAGGATCTGGTCCAGCTCTGTGCCTCTCTCTGACCTCCCTGAGGAGGAGGCTCAGCTGATTAAAACCATGTTTCAGGTCCGTGAATGAGTTAGAGATGGACGTGTGGGTGTATCTGAGTAGACATGAGTGATTGAAATTTGTCTTGTTGTTTCAAATTGTTATACATATGTGAATACCTCAAGCATCTTCCCTACAGCATGATAATGAAGTGTATCTATGCCTTGTTTCAGATCACAAAGGTCTCTAATGCCACCCTCAAGCGGTTTGGGGTGAGGGTCTTTAAGCCCACCAAGAGCCTGGTTGTCCCCTGGTTTGGAGGACCTGCCTCCAGCTTGAAAGGGGTCAAGCTACTATCTGCCCAAACTACTGAGACTGGAAAAGTAGCTTATACTGAAGCCATAGTCCCCAAGTTTAACTCCTACTACAACCTGTTTGGCCTGCCCCTGGTGGGCCGTATGGACTCTGAGGTGGTGCTGACGGGTCAGGAGCTGGACACCCTGGCTGTGAGCCAGGCCACGGGGCTCCCTAGCGTTGCTCTTCCTCGCGGGGTGAGCTGCCTTCCACCGATACTGCTGCCCTACCTGGAGCAGTTCAAGCGGGTGACTCTGTGGCTGGGAGACGACATGCGCTCCTGGGAGGCGTCGAAGATCTTTTCTCGCAAGCTGGGGCTGAAGCGCTGCTACCTGGTACGACCGGGCGAGGACCGGCCGTGTCCGGTGGAGGCGCTGGCCCAAGGAATGAACTTAAGCCGCATCATCAAAGCCTCCATTCCAGCGGCCCATAAGTCCATAGTGTCCTTCAGGCAGCTCCGAGAGGATGTGTACGGGGAGCTGGTCAACACGGAGCAGGTGGCCGGAGTGAAGTGGAACGGTTTCAGGAGCTCAACAGGATCCTGAAAGGCCACCGAAAGGGGGAGCTGACGGTCTTCACAGGTATAGGAAGTCATGACGTTTAAAGCATAGAACATAAACAATAAGATGTTCACATATTCAGCATGCCATAGCTTTATTTTGATTAACTAAAATATCCCAAAAACGAATACTTTGGGGGTTTGGAGCATTGTAGTGTGTAGGCAGACTGGCTGTGTACCACATACTCTTTTTGTTTTGGGTTTGAATATGACTTTCATCACTCTACAGTGTGTACTATCAAATAAAGCAGAAATGTCACAAAATAATTAAAAATATGTATGCATTTAGTGTTCTACTCCACAGAAAACAATAGTAACTTACCATGTATATGTGTGTATATTTTTTAAACTTTGTTCGCCAGGTCCTACTGGCAGTGGGAAGACCACCTTTATCAGCGAGCTGGCCCTGGACCTTTGCATGCAGGGCGTCAACACGTTATGGGGCAGCTTTGAGATCAACAACGTGCGTCTGGCTAAGATCATGCTGACCCAGTTTGCCATGCAGAGGCTGGAGGAGAACTTGGAGCAGTACGATTTCTGGGCCGACAAGTTTGAGGAGCTGCCACTCTACTTTATGACTTTCCATGGGCAGCAGAACATCAAGTAAGTCTCATGAATGTCTCAATAATCCAGCTAGTAGTGCCTTCATTGTATGAATGCAACCCCCTGTCCTATTAATCACACCCAGCATTTTGTAATTCTGGATATAAGCAAAGTGTCTCAGGCTAGAACAGAACATTAAGTCATTCAACTGGATTTCCTTAACAGCAGTAGATGGAAGTGGCAGCAGTAGTGAGCTGTAAGAATATGCCAGTGTTTTCTTTAAATTCTTTGATACTGTGCCTCATTTAAACTCCTGGTATGAATTATTTGAAAGTTGTGCTATATCGATGTGCAATCAGAAATTATTGGGACAGTGAGATAGATTCAATCCTTTTGCTGCTGACTCACCTGCAGTGTAATATGGATTTCACATCAAAAAATATTAATGCAAGCCAAGAAGAGCATTTTATTATGGATTGATCTCCACTTTAAACCACATTAAAGCAATGACAACACCAAAAAGACCAAATGTAGCTCATTGTCTCCACACTTGTGTGTTTGAATAGTGGATATGTATATTAGCATGGTCTACTCCGTCTGACTCTTCCTCCAACCTTTTCTGTAGGACAGTGCTTGACACTATGCAGCATGCTGTCTACCTCTATGATATCAACCATGTCATCATCGACAACCTGCAGTTCATGATGGGCCAGGAAAACCTCACTGTAGACAAGTGAGTAAGAGCTACACCTTTGATTATGACAAATGAGAACGTAAACATTCAATTGTTATCCTTAATCTGTGTGTCAATCTGAATAATACTGATACCGAAGGCAGCTCTAGCTCATTTCTTCACTCTATATTGTTTGTTTGATATGACTTTTCCACAGTGTCTGGTTTGTGATAACAATAAAAATTTAATTTGAATCCCTGACAGATGACAGATGGAAATTAATGTCAGTTTTATTGGGCGCATTACTTTTAGTGTGCAATATCCGTGACAAATACACAAATAAATTATGTTTCATATGATCCAGGTTTGCCGTCCAGGACCACATCATCGCGGCATTCAGGAAGTTTGCCACCAACAGCAGCTGCCACGTCACCCTGATCATTCACCCCAGGAAAGAGGAGGATGACAGAGAACTGCAAACAGCATCCATCTTTGGATCTGCGAAGGTGAGATAAGGAAATCTGGTTGAAGGACACTTTCTATTTACAGCAGGTATTGCATATGTATAGTTTTCAGTTCAGTCAACATGGTGTGGAAACTGAAGGGCACAGAGCATTCATTATCAAATATTTCATCATGAATTATGTGCGAACTGTTAGTAATCAATTTTGAATAAAATCCACTTACTGGATTACTTAAATTTAAAATGATTTGACCCCAATCCTGGTTCACACTCCTATTAATTGTAACAAAGGCTAGAAAGTGACAAACTGCTCTTTTGGCCTACCTTCAATTGCAAATGGCAGATTGCCAGACCGGACCTGAACAAATTCACAGCTTCATAGTTGAAAAGCTCACTTAGTATAATTAGTGCGTGTACTTTATTCCGCAACCATGCACTCATGTAATGAATTGAGGATATAATAAAAATAGGTGTCCTGACCCTCTTCACAAAGCTGCAGGTGTTTGACCTAACTAAGATAAATCTTGACCTTTAACCCCCTCCAGGCCAGCCAGGAGGCAGACAACGTCCTCATTCTGCAGGAGAAGAAGCTGGTCACCTGTCCCGGCCGCAGGTCCCTGCAGGTGACCAAGAACCGCTTTGACGGAGACGTGGGCATCTTCCCTCTGGATTTCCTCAAGGCCTCGCTCACCTTCTCGGCTCCCGTCAAGGGCAAGCTCAAGCTGAGGAAGGTCAGCAAGCCAGAAAACGAGGAGGTCAAGGAGGACAAGGTGGCAGTGAAGAAGGAAGAGGCGACTGTTAAGAAAGAGAAAGCAGAGAAAGCAGCCAAAACAACAAAGACTCCACGAGCTGTTAAGACTCCTGCAGCAGGAAAGGAAACCATGGCAAAGTGATGATGTGGAACATTCATGGACACAAGGGTGCATTTTCTGTGTTGATGGTGATCAGAGGTCAGTTTTACCATTTTCATAATAATATTTGAGGGTTAGAAAAGGGGAAGGAAAGCTGATCCCAAGTCAACTTTGCCCTGGAGCCATCAATAATGCTCGTTATATATTATAACATGATACTGTGTGATAATTCTGACATGATGTTTTTTGATATAAAGTCAGAAGGTTTATGTTAATAATACAAGTTTGACTAAAAACTGGAGTTGTATGTTATAATGTGGTAAGGCGTATATATATATATATATATATATGTATATATAAATGTATATGATGGAATATGATATGAAATGACAGCGCTGATAGTCATTCACAATGAAGCATATAGTTAGACCCAAAAAGTTAGAGGTTATTAAAGATTGATTTCATTATGGAATGGAATATGGAAGGAAACCAGAATGTGGAAAGAGACATCTGAAGTGTTAGTAGTTGGTTAAAGTTGAATGGTGTAAATGATGTTGGACTTTTTTACAGTTTCTAAAGCTTTTGTATACAGCCATCACTGTATGTTAAGACTGAATTCTCCGGTGAATTGTTGATGAAATTTAACTTGTTCTTCAATTTGAAAGAATACTGTGATATCAAAAGCTAGTTTTTATACTAGTGTTCAGTATTTCATGGTAAAACACTACTGTTTTGTCTGTGTGTGTCTGCTTGTCAGGATGATATAAGCGCTTACATAGTGTCATAATGTGCTCTCTACTGATTTTTTGTTTTACAGTGATGATTATCATGAATGAAATGCTTGTTTTTGTTAAATAAAATGCTTGTGATAAAGCTTTTCGGCTGCGTTTTCACTTTTGGCCGATAGGGGGCGTTTGTGTCTTACAGATGACAGTTTAGGTCATTCTAGATAAAGGGTGATGGGGCATTAACCTACACAGCAAGTGTCACCGACCCTATTTACACCTGGCATTAAAATCTGACTGTAGACATGTATTTAATTAAGCTTTGTATTTAGACTTCAACATTGACTATTTTAACATTATAAAAAAAATCTATTGTAACTATTGCCTTGGATGTCAGAGTGATTTATAAGTGTAATTAAAGAAAGCATGATAGTGCACAGTCATGCGCAGGAGCTGGCAGAATACCTGTATAGCTGAACAGCTTGCTATATTTGTTCTGCACCTTAGGAAAAACTGCCAACAGTGCAGTTGCTGTACCTCTGTATTGGCAGACATCAATCTGAGCCTCAGGACTGATAACCGTTCATATAAATCTTTCAGTGGGAGTGATTATTTGCATGAGCATCAAAGATCTTCGGCCTCCTTTTTTTTTTTTTTATCTTTCAGGGTTGAGTGTTGGCTCTAATTATAGAAGAAACTGACGTGCCTTTGAACACTGATGAAAAAAGGGGGTCACATTACCCATTACTTGGGTGTTGGGCGGGTGGTAAATAGATGAGGCTTCTATAGGTTTTCTCTCACCTGCCTAATGCTTTCTCCTTATTGGCAGAAGGAGCCATCTCCAGTGTCAGATTGCACAATGAATTATTTAGAGTGAGTGAGTTTTAATAAAAACAAAGTGTGTTGCACAGCTATCTATATACTGCATATGAATATTTCATGGGTAAAAATCCAAGTGTTTCACCTCCACTGGTGCGGGGTTACATGTAGCATCAGCTGCTTTCAGAGTTGACAAAATGTGCATTATAAATTGCTGCAAGATGTATTGATGGTGGAAGCATTGTCCTATTTCCTCACAGTCGCTGCATGTCAGTGAAGCCAAATAAAATTCAGATTCACAAACGGTACGGTTCAGAGTGGGAATATGAGGCTGTCTATGTGTTTTATATTGGGGCCTCATTGATGTTTTTCAACCCTGGCATCCATTTTGAGAAAATCTTGTCTCACCCAGGGAATCAGACTCATTAAAAAATTAAACATCCTAGGACTCTGGAAGACTCATTAAAACATTCTAGGACTCTTGTCATGACCCATCAGAAACAAGCCCACCCCAGGCTTTTAATCGTAACATATGAACATTACATGCCACCCAGATGATAGAGGTAGAGATGCCATTATGATTTTAGTTTCTGAAGTACTGTGTCATATTGTTCCACCCTCCTTTAGTTCACAGAGTGGGGCCTCTCTGTCTCTCTCTGAGATCCTTACTGGCATCATCTTTGATGGAGCGGGCCAGGGACGCTCCTGGCACCGGGCTCAGTTTATATACACATGGCATGCGGACTCCTGAGCGCCTTGGCTAGCTGGAGCTGTAAAATATTGTTCTAAGTTGTGGGAATAATCCCTCGGCAAAAAAAAAAACAATACACTGTTGTCTTTTACCGTACACAGTGAGACGCATGTTGTGTTTGGGGTGAGAAGGAAGGAAAACAGGCTGTAGGAGGTTGTGATGGAGAGGTTTCGTGTGTGTGTGTGTGTGTGTGTGTGTGTTTATGCACGTAAAACACTTTGGATGAGATGGCAGGAGGGAGACAATTTCTGGGAAGATGTGGTGATAGCTGGGTTTACGTTCTATCATTTTCCTCTCATTTCTGAGGCTTACTGTAACACTCTGTTTTCGTGTGAATGTTTTACTGCTGTGTAAGTACACACTGCTTTCCATAATGACTACAGGCTGTGTGCTGGATGGGTCTGGGTGTCCTCTTGACTGTGTGGGTGTGGGATATGGCTGCTGAGGCCAGTGAATGGGGCTCTTTGTGTTTTAAGGCGTTCCTGCACCCAGATGATGGCAGCTCCGTCGCTTGCCAGCTCCTCAGACGGGGGAAAAACACACAAAAACTTGAATGAATATGACGCATATGCATGCAATCACGTGTGCTCGCACTTTTACACAGTATTTTCTCAAATCTTTACAATCTCAGCATCCAGTGATATATGGCATTACTGTTTACTTCATTCAACAAAGCTTTCAAAGATCATACGTCAAATTTTCATTTCTTTTGCGCCGAGTAAACAGAGAACAACAGGTGGTGAATGAAGTGGCCTACTTTGAACATGTAACTAGATTAAATATTGAAATGGCTTTGTTCTTCAAAGTGCAGCACTGGAGGTCTGATTGTTCCCTTTTGTTTTCAATGGTTAGCGCTGATCAGAGCTTCGCATGCTTATTGAAATAGCTGCCATCTGGAGAGGGGAGGAGATGAAACAACTTGAGTTACACAGCTCTTTATCATGAAGGAAACAAACTGTGAAGAAACCAAAGGAATTCCACTTCATCAGAGCGGGGATATGAGAGGTGAAGGGAAATGAGGCAGAAAAAAATATGTTTTTATTGAACTCTGCCACTGATAAACCCCTGTCTTATGCAGAATTTGACCAAACATTCATACTGAAAACATTATGATCAGATGTCATATATTGTATGTATCTAAAACATATTAGAAATAAGTTTAGTCATGACTCCATAAACTGGAAAAAGCATCTCAACAATCAATGAACAACGAACTGGAGGCCCCGGCTACTCCTGATAGTACTGCTGATGGGATGCATGGATACATGACATGCATGCATAGCTCTCCGCCCCATTAGCTGCCCTTCACTAAAGCAACTATTTGACCAAATCTGGAGGCAATTTCAGGACCTTCAATCAAAGTCAATCAGCGAGGGGCTTTGGCACAGCAAAGGGACTTTGCTCAAAGTCCAAGAGGGGATCGTATTCACAGTATTCTCAGCTCTTCTCTCTTGGACGTTGAGAGAAAATAGTATTGTATCGACTGGAGTAAAGCCGGTTCAGAAAACATGATTAGCATTGTTTTTTTTTATATTTCTCCTTTCTGGAAGAACTAGGCACAAAGAAGGAACCTACAGTGGAAAGGTTTCTTGGACACAAACGCAGCCTTTCTTTTGAAGCACAACAACAGCTGCTTGTGCACTTTGTAGTTGCTTGAATGGAAGCTTTATACACAGTCTGAACTGTAGGGAATTGTTCTCTTTGTCTTTGTATTTGATCCTGCAAACAAATTCACTCTCTGAATGATTTCTGATCATGTCTTCAATTCAATTCAATTCAATTCAGTTGTAACGTGAATATTTCAATGAGACATAGGCTGATGTCTTGTGGTGAATAATGCACAACAGCCTAGTCATGTTGCTTTGGTTGTGTTGTACATTCTCAACTTATCTTTACTTCCATAGATATTTTCCTCTTGGTTGATTTGCTCTGTCATGTTTTTTTTAATAGTACACAGGCATTTACATATTTTTTGTGATGAACAGACTTGGGTCCAATAGTCTTTTCGCAGAAAATTCTCTCCATTTGTTTGAGCATGCTTGGTGTTCCAGATGGGTGGGGTTAACTGTGTAAGGGCAGTTCAGATGCCAGGTATGTTGTCACTCACAGTAAAGTATACTTAACTGAATTTCAAATACAGTCTTGTGACTATCTAAACTTTCTGGTCCTGCTTGGCAAACCCCACCCATCTGGCACTTCTAGGAGCTTAAAACAAACAGTGAGAATGCCATTTGACCCAGGTCTGATGTTAGAATAGAGAGCATGAGAGAACTTGTTGAGGAGTATATTGAGAGCATGGAGTAAGTTGAGTAGTACATTGCATTTGTCTGCGTCTGTCACATGACGATTTCCCTTTTCAATGACAACAAAATAACTTCCAAGATGGGAAACTGGGATAGCTTTGGACCCGGCATTCAGAACAATAAAGTTCCTAAAAATACCAAGGAAACATGGCACACTTCTGACATTAGAGACAATGAGGCTACTGATCATGAATGTTCATAAATAATGAACCATCTTTAATCATCATAACTAGTGATGAGACTTTAAGCACCATTCCCACAATAACAATAGCACTGAGTGGGAGGACGTGCATGTCTTGTTCCTCTGTGCGTGCCGACAGACCGTGCAGATGTGACTCAAGCTGCTTTCAGACAGACCAGAGGCTATTTCAGACTCCCAGCTGATTCAAGATGCCCCACCGTCCCCTGAATGTCAGGACGCAAGGGGGCTTCACTTCACTCTGCCTCACCAACTCACGTGCACTCTGCACGTTTGACCCACATTACCCTACCCAATGTCTGCCGCTGCGTATATTAATAACCAAATCCTCCCCTCTGTGTTCCCAGACCAAAGGAAAGGCTCGTGTTTCAGCTCATTATGTGAACTCGATGTTTCTGTTTAAGGGCTGAGTGTGATGATGAGGAGACAAGTTACTGGAAGGAACTGTAGAATGTTCCTGAATTGAGGGTCTCCATTGACATAAGACATTTACACTGCCAGTCAAAAGTTTGGACACACCTGATTGAATGTACTATGTTTTTCATGATCTTAAAGCCATTTTGATCTAAAGGCTTATGTTTCAATGCTTGAAATGTGTTTCTTAGACAAATATAAATAGTGAAGATGCCTGTGTATGAATGTATGAATTTCTTTCGATTTCGTTTTGATTTGAACAGTTTTTTGGTCACTGCATAATTCCATTTATGTTATTTCATAGTTCTGATGTCTTTATTGTTATTCTAAAATGTGAAAAATAGTAAAAAATAAAGAAACTTTTTACTGGTTTGCCTCAGTCAAAGTAAATTTAGCAGCTTTGAACTGTGAGGACCTTGATTCACAGAGGAGGACGGCTCAGTGAACTCAACATGAGCTGGACCCCTCTGAGGACGCCCGCAGTGCTTTGCCTCTCTCTTCCCCTGGCTGGCAGGTAGAGAGGTTCACCTACAGTCATCTAAAGGTCATCTGGCACGTGTTGCTTTTGGACTGCTCTCTCGCTGCGGTCACACAGAGTCTCATCCCAGTTACAGCATCCTCGCCGGTCCCATTACTTTCTGGTATGTGTGTATCCAGGACCTTGGCCCTCCTGATGCTCGGGCTCTTGGAGGACACGCTCGCGTCTCAAATGCTGAGCTGTCGTGTGACATTAGCGATGGGCCTTCAGTGGAGCCGTCCACCCCCGCTGACAGACCCGCACTGTAAACACCTGCTGTCTCGGTGTGCCTGACTGGCCACGCTTTTGCCTTTTGAACATGACAGGGAAAGCTTTTTGAGAGACAGCGCTGGGCCCGGGGCTTATGTAACGCCCAGATCTGGCCAAAGAGAATGCTGAGGGGCTTAATCTGCCCTGGCACCGTCGGTGTGGATGCTGTTCAAGGGCCCCGGGGGGACTGGAGAGGGAGTGAGAGCGTCCTCTCTTACTTAGCAGCTCTGTTTTTTTCAGCGTGCCGGAAAAAATAGGGGAGGTTAAAGGGATTCTATGGTAAAGGGGCAGGTGGGTTGACAATAAGAGGATAATTAGAGTGGTAGGAGATGAGAGCGTTAGGGGATGAGGGTGCTGGTAGAGACAGTAGAGGCTGCGGTGGAGGGAATAAATGAGTACTGGAAACTGTTAAGTGGGGCTTTTAGAAGGAGCCACCTCTGTAAGGCTTTTAGACGAGTGGAGGGCCTCATTCCTCTGAGGAGAGCGGTCAGAATTAGCGTCCTACACACTGGAGGAGTGAGGCTCTTGGCAGGGCTTCAGCACCTCACACCAGACTTCTTTAATTCAGAGAGAGAGAGAGAGAGAGAGAGAGAGAGAGAGAGGGAGAAAGAGAGAGAGAGAGCTATGCTCAGCCAACCAGGAATATTCCAAGGCCAGTCCAAAGAAAATGCCCATTCACTCTCAAATTAGCCGTCTGCATGGCCACCTTCAAAGGAGGCCCCTCTCTACCTAATCTTCTCAGACTAAGTGTGCACACACTGACCGTCTGCTTCATAAAAGCCTGTGTGCAGCAAACCAGAGCCAATGATCGCTCAGTGCAGCAGTTAATTGAAGCATTATCGGCATAAGCTTGGACGCATAAGCTGATTACCTAACGGTGCAGCATCCTTCATAAAGATACATACAAAATATACCAGCATGCAATTTATAAATGCTGAAAATGGGCAATTTCAAGGCCGCTATATGCCATCAATTAAGATACTATGCAAATACTAGCCAGATGTGGATAGAAGAGAATTGAGTGCTTGCACAGAAAAAAAAAAGTGTCGTACTGAATATTCAACTCAAATGCTGCATGAAACAATCGCATATTTTAATTCTGCTCCTCAATTTAAAAAAAAAATGGCCAAAATTTGATAATGGGATCAAAGTAAGTGGACTATTCTCTAAATGACAAAGCAATTCCCTTGGCACTCTGATACCCAGATTAGCTGGCTCAGGGAGTCTTTGGCTGCTGGCTGCTCAAGTCTCTAGCCAATCATAACAAAAGAAATTTTGTTTTGAATTCCTGCAGAAAATAAACATACAGAGCTAATATGGCATCATGCCAAAAATGTTAACGTTCATATCAAGTGACATGTTCTGTTCAGACCTGAAGCTGCATAAATAATTTTACAAAGAAATAAATAACACATAATGCACATGCATAACAACTGAGGCTCAAAGCTTAGTGACAGACAAAAGAAGGGACAAATGTGTAGAATGTTTCTGATTGCTTTGCTGTTACAAAACATATGGAAATCTGATTCATAATCGACTTGTCCTGATTAAGAAAAGCATTAACACCATATGCCCCAGTCACTTGTAGGACAAACTGTTTAATGTGAGTGACATAATGACAATACTCTGGGTGATGACTCAATGGTAATACTGCCTATAGTTCCACACCAGCTGCTGTCCATCACATTTCTCATAGGGAAAATAAATAGGGAAAAACACCTATCAGACATTGTAATTTTCTGCACTCACTCCCATGCTGTGTTATTTTTCAGAGACAGAGCATGTACATTTTCAAATATAGGAACCAAACCATTTTAAACACCGCACTCTAGTTCTGTCTTATGCAAAGTTTTGGAATTGTTTGCTCTCCTTGAAGGCATTCATGTGACACATCAGACAAGCAGCTAGATTATCTATCTGCTCCTACATATGCATATATAGAAAACAGTCTGTCTATTGTCAGGCTAGTTGCATGACGCCTTCAAACCTCTGAACAGGAAATGTAGATGGTGAACGAAACCTTACAGTCATAACATGCCTTTGTTGAGTTGTTTACTCGGAGCGATCTGATCATAGCATTCCTCTACTTTATCAGTTAAAGTCTTTCGGTAATAAATTGAAGGAGCGTCATAAATGTGTGTTTGTAATACCTTTGTGGCTGCGTTTTTCAAAGACGCAGGCCGCACCTCGTCTGGAAAGACAGGACCCATAATTCCTCGTGCACCATATGCTCCTGATCACTTTCACAGACGAGACGGGCAGCAAGGCCACAGGAAACTCCACGGTCCACAGGACACAGCATCCCAGCACACTGATGCAACACACTGTTCAATCCATAGAGAATGAAGGTTATCTTAGATATAGAGCACAGGCCAAGGCTACTGGTCTGTGTAACAAGCAGAGATTAATGGAAGGTAAACCCACAGCAACTCACTTTACCCACCTTTTGATTTATAAAAGCGACTTTACCCTCCTTAACATTCACTTATTCATATGAATTTATAGCATACTGTATATCAATCTCTGTAGTATCAGACTCCACAAAAATAGATCTTTTTATGATATAAAACACAAGTAAATACAGTTATCAAAATGTTTATGAGTTATGAAAGTACTTTTTTTATTTAAATTTACACTGAATGCACAAGATATTAGCGGCACTTACTTTTTTCATGAAGTACAGGGGATGTAGATAAAGAGAAGCAGACAAGTTAGAGAATGTGATGAGATGGGGATTGTACAGCAGGGGCTGCAACTCAATATCAGATGCCCCTAATATTTAGTGCATTCAGTGTATCTTATTTGTTCATCTTATGGTGATTATTGACTGGTGTTCATAGTGTTGCCACCTTTGTATTTAACCACCGCATCACTGGTCACAAGTGTTGTGACCGGACACAAACAATTGAGCCTGGTATGCAGGTCAGAGAGCATGGAGCACATGATATGAGGTTTTGTTTGAGCTCCTGACACTGTGAGCAGCAGATCAAGGTGAACAGGCAGGCTGTGTGGGTTCAGGTGCCAGCAGGTCATTCCCCTTACTCCCCTGACTTGTCATTTATGCATTCTGTTTTTGTTATACCATTTTCCTCCTTGTTGAGCATTGTTTTCATTTAGCTTCATCATTTGTGTTCTTGATTTTGTCTGTGCATTTCCTTGTTTCTTTTGAGGTGAATTGTTTTAGAAGTCCTTTTTTTAGCTCGCCGGCGCTGAATCTGAAATGTTTTCTATTGTTTCAGTGTTTCATCATTTTTATAACCACAAATAACTGCATTAAAAAAAAAAACGCTGAGAGAAGAGCACTGCTGGATAAATAATGGGAAAGGTCAATAATGTGATGAAACAAGTGAGATGTACAAGCAGAGGGAAGTTGGTGTGTGTTTTTCAACAAATATATATCATGTAAAATCAAATGTCAAATGCAAAATAATGGGAAATTAGAAAGAAAGGGTTAGAAGAAAGTACACAAATACAATTCATGGAGTCCTGGTAAAACTTCAAACATGCCTTTCCCTGGCTTCCTCTGCACATGGGAGGGCCTCATATTGTCAAAATGGAAAGCGCTGCAGTTTCAGGTTCAGGAAATGGATTCTCAAATTACTTAGCAGAGATGGAGGGGCCATTTCTGAGTGAAATGAGTTGCACCCTCATTGACCAATTACTTTTCACCAATTATCTCCATCCGGTATGTTTATGAATAAAATGATCTCATGGTGGACACAGAGGAGGTCATTATCAGTCAACACAACATAATTGCAGCCGGGCTGGCTTTGGGCAATGATAGGCATCTTGGGCATGCGCTCCCTGGCTGAGCTGGGAGCGCAGAGCAGCGGGAACACAATGTCTCCATGCTCCAGTGGCAAAGAGCGGATTCAGTGGTTTGGTTAGGGGAGTCATTATCAGCAGACACACTGCATTCAACCCACACACAATTATCAATTACTATAACAACTCTTCTCAAATTCTCTGGCGGCCAGATAAGTATGGGACAATTTCCCCCCCCATTCCCACCGGGCCTGATTGCTGGAGCCTCACCCGCTTCACATAGCGGCCCATTTGTAAATCCAATTTCCTTGCAAATGGATTTCAGCTCTTTTGAAATAAAGGACAATTTAAGAAATCTGTAATGCACACACAAAGTGAATGAGCAGACCTAAGCAAACTGGGAATGGTGTGTGTGTGTATGCTTCTGTATGTGTGCGTGCGTGTGTGTGCGTGTGTGTGTGTGTGTGTGAGTGAGAGTGAGTGAGAGAGAGGGAGGGGGGCGGCACAGAGAGAAACACAGAGAGAGAGAGAGAGAGAGAGAGAGAAAAAAAACACAAGTATGCTCATTTTTGTGTGTTGCGTGTTTGTGTGCATGCAGGAACTGGGATGTTTCAAACGTATGCAATGCAATTTTAATAATAATAATAATAGGCCTAACAGTTATAATTTAATTTATTCATTCATTCATTTTCTCATTTAGTCACTCAATCATCAAATTTCCTGCAATGACTTAAAATTAACCTGGAAAGAGGAAAGATCTTTCATAATTCAGTGAGTAATGTATATAATAACGTGGACCTACTTTTGAAACATGTATGTACAGCAGCCTATATATGTGTGTATGTGGAATTGGCATGGGGATGGAAAGGGAGGGTCACACAGAGTTTAACTCTAAAAATGGCAGTGTATAGCAAGGAAAAGACAAGATGGAGGGATGGGAGGGGTTTGTAATCACTATTATGCTTCTTAATCTCATTTTCTTGTCTATATGTGAAATGACATTCACAGTAGAGAATGAACTTGACTCTGCCCGGGACTGTTCCACTGAGTATAGCCTTGTTTTACTCCACTGATGCATAAAGGCTCGTCTGAGAGGGTTGAGGTTAGTCAGGTATGACCTCCTTTTACATATTTAGAGTACAGAGCAGAGAACCGGTTGTGCTGGAACAGGCTGGGAATCTAGGCTACTTTACAATCTACAAACCATTTTCGGCCTCTGTAATCCCTTCACCATTCAACCACATCGGTTCAATCGGTTTATTCAGCCTCATCGGCATACTGCAGTATTGGACATCACTATAATATTCCTGTAATATTCCTGTGGGGATTTATAATGTGTCTGTCAGTTTATAGTGACCTTATCATACTTTATGGGTTTTTTTTTTTTATCACCTATTGTCTCTCTATGATGAATAGCCTCTAGTGAATAGTTTTGCTGTGATATATTTGTATAGTGTCCTTCTAAAATTAACTATCATAGGATTATCATAGTTCTCATTGGGCTCAGTATCCTGTAGGCTCAGGACAGCCTGTAGTCAAATGTGGGCTGCTACTACTGTTTGTAAAGTAATGGAGATATGGATAGATAGATAGAGATAGGGAGAGAGAGAGAGAGCGAAAGAGAGAGAGAGAGAGAGAGAGAGAGAGAGAGAGAGAGAGAGAGAGAGAGAGAGAGAGAGAGAGAGAGAGAGAGAGAGAGAGAGAGAGAGAGAGAGAGAGGGCAGAGGCGCAACGGGCAGCCCGTCAAGCTGCGTCAGTCAGTAAGAACAATGCCGGAAGTTTATTTCAAGTAAGTTTCAAAATACAGGCATTAAATTTGTCACTCCATTACATATTGGGGTGTAGAGAACAACAATTTATGCATGGAGTGAAACAGGGCATTTCATTGCTGGTTTATAGAGGCCAATACAGGCTTGTTCTGACTGACTCGACACCAGGTGCTGGAGCTCCCACTCTAAGTCTTATTAAAGAGTAAATGTGCCACAGCTAGCTATAGGTTAAAGTGGACTTTCTCAAAACAGTAGTAGGCTACATCCTTATAGGTTATGTGATATATTTTGTGATTTAGTCTTTACTTGTGTATTTTTGCCAGCCCTGTATAAATGACATCTTGCATCAACCTCTCTAACTTTGAATAGGATGTTAAAGCATTTTTTTTAAAAGCATAACAACAACAACAACAACAACAACAAGTGTATTTTCATTAAATACAGTCTCCTCCACAAATATATTGAAAATTTTCACTTTGGTACTTGTATTACTCAAAAAGAAAGAAAAGAAAGGATCAGAAATGAAAAACCTTGTTGCAACTTGTTCGTCAATAGGGATTTTATTTTGAAAGTTGTAAGCGGAAGTTATTTTGTTATTCTGCCTGACTTGACTCTGGTCTGCAAAACACGCAGCAGAGCAGCTCCAGCGGCCGTCCAGCAGCTCTCAGCACAACAACAAACGCGCCTTCCGTGGCAGGACGAGAAGCGACGGACCGAAAGAAAGAAATTAATGCAAATGTAGGCTATATTCGTGTCGCCGGAGACCTTCGGAAAACCAGAAGTTGTGGGTGAGAAGATTTAAAGAGGGCGGAGGAACCTTCGTCTCCACATTTCCAGCGTGCAACATCTTTTTTGAACAGACTTTACAGAGCAGCTGTCTGACTGTCCACTCCACCGTGCATGGTAGGCTTACAGTAACTAACTATGACAATGTAAAGAGTGTATTAAAGGAGTTTTATCGGTATTACAGCTATAGTCGTACACGTATGTTCTGCTACTGCTTAGAAGTTGATAGCTGCCAGTAAGTAAGGTTATAAAAACAACAACATTTGGCACTCTTGTCGCGTCCTCCACAGGTGTGTGAAGGTTATAATCATTCCTGAGGGTTTTCTGAGTTGGTGTGGTTGCTCTTGTTCTCTTTAACCCCATCAGCTGCTCTGTAATTAAGGAGAAAGTTAGCATATTTGTATCAGAAGGTTGTAATGTTGTTTTTCCCTCCTATTGATTACAGTTTGAGTGGAGCAATAGTTTAAGTATCCCACATTCATGAGAAAACGCTTTAACAAGGTGAAATCCCATCCAGAGGCCCCTGAAGTCTATTTTCCCCTCTGATTTTCGCCAAAGCCACAGTTCCCTTTTATCCCTGTGTGCATCAGACATGACGACATGACAGGTGAGTGGGTTTAGACATAACAAAGTGCTCCAGTGCCTCCTACAGTATATCCAGACTCATTTCCTGTTGAGACTTTAGCTTCAGTCCAGATCATCATTCAGCCATTTTCCTTATCATGGGCCCTCAGCATCCTCAGTGTGCCTCCATTGTGTCAAAACAATCTCACTACTTTTATCTTATCGGTGATCTTGGAGGACTGCGGGCCTGTATAATTTATGCTTATACCGGGCTTTGCCAACCCTCTGTTGTTGGGATGCATGTCAGACCTCATGCTGTCTGCTGTCCCTATTGTGCCTATTGTAGGTGTGTGTGTATGTGTGTGTGTGTGAGAGAGAGAGGGAGAGAGAGAAGGGGGTGGGGTGTTACCTGCAGCTTATCATAGTTAGTAAACTAGCAATCCGTTAGGTTACTGTAGGACAAATGTATTGCTTTCTAAGAAGTTGTCTGCACTATCCAGGTATTCCACATGTTTAACACTTTCCCTTTGTATTCATGCCTAATTTGCCAACTCTTCACTTTTTGGCTTTGTGTCTATAACAGCTTTTGGCTTGACACAGACACATTTTTTTTTTAACAGCATTACTGCATTGCCAGCTACGTTGTGTGACCAGAATTCCACAGCTGTTGTTTTACCAACAGAAAAAAACAAGACTATAATTCAACATTTGCGCACAAAAAGTGTGCTTGTTGGCAAGTTAGATTGCTAGTCAGTGGGATTTATGGTGTGTGTGTGTGTGTGTGTGTGTGTGTGTGTGTGTCTGTAGCCCGAAGCAGCACATTGGTTCTGCTCTGGACTCAAATTCCCAGGAGTCCTCTTTTATGTAATTAGTTTAAAGAAGCATCTTCTCATCTATTTTTACATACCGCTGCTATCCTGCTACCTCTGTAAACAAAGACCAAACGCTTGGGAAAAATGCTAATATTTTTTCAAGTGATTCTTTTTTTCCATTTTCCGTGACAAAACAAGAACAAACAAAATCAACAGCGCAGCAACTCTCCCAGATCCGGCCCTCTATCCCGCAGGATGTTAATATTCTAATTTCTCTGATTACACAGCGAGGTCAGATGCTTAGCTAAGCAAACTTGCAGGGGCAGAATGTGGAGCCTTGACAGTAGGAGGCCACAGTTTATTTGCATTGATGATTTCTCAAGTGATTCCCAAGCGCATGGCGAGCTTCCCTCAAAAGTTTTCCAGAGGACTGCTGTGTCAGCATGTCAGGGTGTTAGCGTCTTCATAACTCTTATCAGCATGTTTAGGACGACGTCTGGCCGAGGCGATGGATGTGTGATCCAACAATCACATGTCCCCCGTGGTTTATGCCTTGGACATGAATAACGCCACTCTGCATGCTAAATGTATGATCTCTCCCCCCTCTTTTACCGTCAGCTAGCTATCTATCTATCTTTCCCGACTCTCTTCCTCTCTCTAATGTATTCCCTCCTGTGTTTCTTCATCAGCATTATAGCTTACTGCTGTTCATGCACTTTCATGCTTGTGCTTCAGCCTGCTTTGTTTGTTTATGTATGAGCCAGCGGGTGTGAGATGAGGGTGTACTCTCAGACCGCCCTCCCTCCCTCCACACACACACACACACACACACACACACACACACACACACACACACACACACACACACACACACACACCCACCTATGGCAGTATTCATCAACAGAGGAAACCGTGTGCCCTGTATGCGTCTAATTTATGGTGGCAACGACACCCCTGGCCTCAAGGATTAAAGGCAGCTACAGGCATCACAAGATTTATTGAAGTAGCGCCATACCTTTTCATGTGATAATTAGGTCGGTTTAAGTAAGCCACGCTTTACGAAGTGCAGGTCTTTAAGAAATTGACAGCCTTGAGTTATGTGCCGGCAAATAGTTGTGAGCGTGGGGTAGAGAGCACTGTTTATGATTGGAAAGTATATGCGAGTGTGTGCAAGTGTGTGCCTGTATGCGTTTGTATGTGCTTATCTGTGTGTCGTATCCGTATGTACTGCATGTGCACACATATACATGGATTTTTCTTCATCTTTTGGAGGAACTCATCTTGTTTGTGTTCCAGCTGGACTCCATGGGATGAGGGAGAGAGGTAGGAGGTTACATGTGTATTAGTCTAAAAGGCCCTGTTTCATAGTAGATAATTTGTTTTCTGTAAGTGATACCTCTCTGTCGTGCCGCTGTGAATTTTGCCCTTGAGACGTTTAAACTGAAGGCCAAGTTGTTCCATTTTTCATATGAGGCCAGGAAAACCGTTTTGTTGAAGAACACATAAAAGGAGAGAAACTTGAGGAGAGAAGACAACAATGTGAGCATAGTGGGAGGTGTCTTGCTAACAGGCAACGTGGAGACTGTTTTGTTGTATTTTTAGAGATTTGCTGAGGGCCAATCTTGTGAAATGAAATGCTGGTAGTGTATTCTGTGGGTTGCTTTGTTTATGTATTGTCCTATTGTGTTGAATCCACCCTCCTGTTCCTGGTTGCTTACTGTAATTAGTGATGTTACGCAGCTTCCCATTCACTTCACCATGGTACTTAAAACAGTTTCAAATAACAAGCCTGTGTGGTCTGGGTTCTCGCACAATGAGCCGGGACCCAAGATGGACCGCAGTCTCGCTTCTGTTGAGTCTCCACATGACAAAAGTGGGAATACATCGAGTTTAAGACCTAAATCCTTCATTTAGGTCCTTGGCTGAAATGTTTTTAAAAATGATTCTGCTTTAGGAGAAACTTTGTGTGTTTTTCCTTGGTTTGCGGACTGAGAGGAATGAGGATGAACGGGGAATTTTATATCAGGGTGGAGTGATCGGCACATTCTGGTGGCGCTGGTTGTTAAGGATCTGCTGTGGCACCTCCAGTTGTCACAACAAACGGACTAAGACTCCTGGTACATGCTCAGTTCACAACACATAGGATATGTTCACAAAACAGAGAAGAAAAGTAAGCGTTCTGTGTTTAAGACATTGACCTTCCTCGTCTACCTAACAGGAGTCAAATAGTATTTTCAAACAATATGCTGTTGTTAATTTTAACCTGATTGGAGTACCAGGTAGGTGGGGTTTACTGCCACATGACAGTTCAGAGCAGATCAGTTAAGTCAATCACAGATTTTACCAATTTGACTTGCAAATATTTCCTTGTGGCTGACTAAACTTTGTGCTGCTCATTCTCTTGTCCTATGTGGGACAACCCCATAACATTTTTACAAATACTCTAACCCAGGTCTGCTGGGTAGCTTACATGTGTCTCTAAATAACATTGGGGTGATTTGAGGTAATATAAACAGGGATGGGATCTGCCTTGTCAACACAAATTGATGAATGAATTTACCAAACCATAACGTCAACTATAAATTACATGTAATGTAATATGTGTCATTTGGTGCATGTTTTTATCCAAAGTATCTTAAGGCTCAGTCATGCTGCATGCAGAAACGGAAGCAATGGAGTGCGCGTGGTCAAAACAACGTAATTTGCGGTCAAAACGACTGGGTGCGTTGGCTGCATTTTGGAGTTGCACACAAGGTTACACCCCACCTGAAATTTGCAACAACATGGATGGCACCGCAGTTACATAAACATGCCTCCATCCAGGATTGGCTGAATGAAGAGGAATTGGAACCAGTGTCCGATTTGTGGTGGGGGTTTTTCTTTTTGGGGGTTGTGGATTTTCCTACAGCGCCCAAAAAACAGTACTGGGGATTTTGGCCACACAGTGATCATAAGGAGCAATACTGAGTTACTACTGAGCTACACAGGACCAGCATAGTTCCCCTTTCCTAGAGAGTCTTTCTCACTCCTCGACCTGCATTGCAGACACAGGGCCAGGGACAGTTTCTCCTCCCCAGGCTAGGGTTGGTATTGTTAGCTTCATAGCCGGCACCAGGCTTTGTGAACAGCTGGACTGCACAGCTGTGTGAGGGCACCGGGACACGGGGGCCGAGGTTACAGACACCCTGGATCCCTGAGCCTGGGAAAAGGTCACGACTCCTCTCTCTATGTCTAATTAGGAGCTGAATATCTGACCTGAAGCGGGTTCTGTCTGTGATCATGGATATGTGCTCTCACTCACTTGCAGAATATAGCGGATTGAAAGAGTATTTAGAAGATTTAGTGACAGATGCATGGCACACACACACACACAGACACAGACACAGACACAGACACACACACACACATACACACACACACACACGCACAGACACGTTTACTTGCTTAAGGTCGTCTATCTTGTTCAGTGATGACTTCCTTTTCTGCTTTAGTGCTGAGAGAGTACATAGAGAGCTTAGTGACACACACACACACACACACACACACACACACACACACACACACCCAGGCCTCCCACTCGGCCCTCTGTAGTGGAACTTCATGTGATTTTCGCTTCGCCACAATTTTTAGGTGTTAAGCAGGGGGCCATTAATCTGTAGACAGGATCATCTCTTACTTCCCAAATTGCCATACTTTGTCACCTCCTTTCCTGGCTGCTTGACTAATGGCCCCATTTCAATGCAAATGGCCCATGGTACTAACAAGACACTGTATCCATATTTTAAAACTATCCTCCCAGTGCCACTCCATATTCATATACCTCTTCCCAAACTGTGGCCACAAGTTCTTTTTAGAAAACCCACTGGAAGCATATGCAGAGTATAGTGGTATAGAGGGTATAGTGGTTATGACCCCTGCCTGTGGAAACGTATATAATCTAAAAGTTGAGTTTGGATCAAGTCCCACCAGAACCTTCTCTCTGATTTTCCCCTGTGTTTCCCCTGTGCAGATTCTGTACAGTCCCACAGCACAATCATGGTGATGACATATAAACCTAATTAGTTATTAATTTATTTGAATCTGGTCTCAGCTCTATGGCTCCCTAGTTGATCATATTACATACATACATAGAAATATTGCTTAAACAATGTGTTTTATTATCAAATGCTATGTATGAGTATGTGTTGTCTTATGTTCATCAGCTATATACGTACATCATTGTATCACAGTAGTCCATAAAAACTAATATACAACAAACCCAGAAGTAAGTTCTCGCATCGTGTGATGTTGAAACTCATTTGCATATGAAGATGATTATGGGAGATTAAAATTGCACCTTAAGTGTAGATTTATAGTTCAAATTACATTTTAGCAATGATATGTTAACTTTGTTTTATTAATTAAATACTGCTCAATAAAGAACAGAGTTTATGTCTCCAGAATTACTTTTACTAAATTGTGATCTGGCTCTTAAAGACCACGGCACCGTGGAGAAAATACTAAGGGGAATCAATTGCTCACTGTCCTTAAAACATTCAAGGTTGTTGTACATCTGAACATGAAGGAAAGAGGAAATTATACTACCTAGCTCTTTTCTATTCTACGGAAAGCTATTTCAAAATGTACTGTGTTCACCCCTTGAATACTGATGACTGCCAAATGATAAAGAACTCTTTCCCCTGTAAACTTCTAATATACAGTTTAGAGAAGTACAGATAGGACCACAAGCTCTCTCGTATCTCCTTTACTCAATCAGTGCTCCACCACAGTAACCACATTACAATTTTTTATCTTGCACAAATGTTGGCCCTCTTTCCTCAGAATTGACCTAACCCGCTGCATCCTTCCCACAACCACTTTGAGAACGGGCCCCAAGGACCGGCTGCAGCCGTGATTAGATTTACAGTTTCGTAAACAGCCCTGATAAGATGCCAGAACGGGTGGACTTTGCTGCCTTTCGCATCCTCCGTGTCACCAGCCTCCATCGCCCGGTAACTGAAAAAAAAAAGTGTCCTTGGGGAGGGAAAAAAAACCAACAACTTCTCATCCAGGATAACTTTGAAGGTGGAGAGAGAAGTCATTGAAGCACTCGCACTGCATTATTGATTTCAGTTAGCCAGGACCTCAAGCCGCACGCTGACACTTAGCCGTGTGTGTTTTTTTTTTTTCTCAGAGTGAGAAAATATCCCTCTCAGTGATGGTGGAAAGTAAAGAGAAGTACAGTGTAGCTGGTAGGATTATATGGGCTCAGGCCTCAGGGCTGGTTGGAGGGTGTGGATAGAAGTTTGTTATCTTGGCCGGGTGCCTTAACGTACCTTCTAGTCTAAGCTTTTTTTGTCTTATGTTCCTAAACCAAAAGTAAAAGTCCTTTCAGTATGACATTTTGCACGCCATGCACGTAGTTTGTTGCATCATCTGTTGTCAGTTGTGGATGATTAAGTGCTCTAAAATAGTAAAAATAAAAGTGCTACAGGATGAAAAACGGCATGTCCTGTTCTCATGAGCAGCTGTGATTGGCGGTGGTAGTTAGTGTGATTATGACATTCACAGCTGCTGTGGGAAGGCCCATATGTGCTGATGTACTGTACAGGCCTGGAATCGCTCTTTCTGACTCTTACTTCTGTCCTCTCTTCCAGTCTCGTTCCTTCATCTTCTTCCCCTCACACTCTTTTCTCCCCTCTGGTCACCTCTCATTTCTCCTCTCCCCTTACTCTTCAACTGCCTCAACTGCTTCGTATCTTGCCCTAGGGATCCATCTGACACCATCTGACTGCAGTGTAGCCTGTAGTCTACCTCAGGAACACAAAAAACAGGAAAAAAGAAGAAAAAAGTCCACCCATATAAAATTAATTGGGGTTATATACCCCAAAAACTGAAATCCTAAAAAAAAAACCCTCACATCCCTACACCCCATTTAGCCTCAGCAACCAAGAAAACAGAGTTCAAATATTTTACACCAACCCCCCCTCCCCCTTCTTCCACTCATCTTTTCTTCTCTGTTTCAGTCTCCCCTTCTCACTCTCACCCCTGAAATAAGTGATATTGCACTTTTTTTTGGTTTTGTTTTTAGCTTAACATTCCTCCATAGGAGTTTGTCACCGGTCAAACAACAAAATTGGCCAGTTTCTTACTTCCATTTTGAAAATCATGACCCAGGGTAATATCATTTCATGCTGTGTCCTGGTTCTAATTTTGCAAGAGGTAATTTGACCTCTTTGCCGTTATTGAAATTGAGAACTGGGATATCAGTCCTGAATGCCAGTGCTGACAGCAGATCCCCAGGACAGCTAGTGTTATAGGTCGACTACTCCTGAAATTCTGTGGAGGGCAAATTGAAAAATGATTTACCAATCTTAAAATATCGCTTCTTAGTCCTTTCCCCTTTTCCTCTTCCTTTAGTTTCCCTGCAGTTAGAGGTATTTAGCTGGACTTATGTAAGTGGGACGACCCCTCCCTAAGGTTGTTTGTTTGGTTATTTTTAAATACATTTCTCATCCCTCTCTGTGTGATTTCTGGCCTGATTAGCCTCCTGCCGAGAGGCTGCAAGATAGACGACACACAAACACGCTCTCTGTTAAACACATATGCTCATATGGAGAAATAATTATATCTTACACACACACAAGGTACAAATAAGCAACGTCCATACAGTCATACATGCACACACACATTTCAGTGTGAACAAAAAGAAACGTTGGTCATTTGTAAGAGACTGAATTGCACACTGTACAATTAGCAGTTAGTTGGTGATGAGTACTCTCCATCAAACGCTCCCAACAATGACTGTATTGAACTTAAGGTTTTGGCTTTGAATGGCGAAGTAGAAAGCGTGGTGGGAGGCAGGCGGAGGGTGAGGTGAAGAGGTGGCAGGGGGGGGGAGAGGGTGCGGATCAGAAGCTACGTGGGTGGTGGGCTGCACGGGGGGCAGCGGACGCGTCACAGCGTTGCATAAGGGCTTACGCTGGCAGAGGGGAAGTGGATCTGAAGTAATTAGTCTGGAGAGCTGTCGGTCCTGCCTGCACGCTTTGAGAGGGAGAGAGATGTAGAGCCCTAAGAGTATTCAAACAGCAAAGAAGGTCCACACTCAACATAACATCTAGGTTGGCCTGCTGCTGGCCTTTTCTGTTTTTCTTTTATCCTTTGTTTTTTGTTTTTTTAGTAGGTACATACATAAGTACATACATGCATAAGCAAGCAATCAGACCTTCCCATGCATGCTTCCATATATCCTATAAATAAAGCTAGAATAAGACAAGTAATCTAGATCACTTGTCACTTTACATGACCATATAGATCTCACTATAAGAGACAAACCAGTCTTTTCTCAGCATTTTCTCAGGTACTTTGTAAGTACAGGTTCTGTGCCTTTTCCTCTTATCAGTTTAATACAGTTTAATACATAAGTCAGAGTATACCTACTAATCACCAAAATATATGTTTCACTCCAAACTTTTATCTATTTATCAAAACATTAGTTACATTTACATTGAGTACTTGATAATTCAAAATATCCTCTATAATGCTACAGTTTTGCATGAAAAGGGCTTTGGATACATTAAAGCTTACAACACATGCCATGGTGAGTTTTGCTTTCCTGCTAAGCTTTTTTTTTTCATGGTGGACATCTCAATTTAGAACAAAGTTGTTTATATAGTAATGTGACTGCACACCGTCTCCTCATTTACAACGGGACCACTGCTTCTTCCCTCCTTGTCTCCTCTAATCTCTCTGTCCTCCCTGTATCTCCTGCAACAGGGAGGCGAGCCAAACATTCCTCTCCTTGATCCCTACGTCTGGTCGTGTTTCCTCTTCATCCTCAATCCCTTGCTACTTGGGGTACAGTGGAAATGAACAGAGTTTTCCCTCCAGTAGGGTTTTAAGACGGGGGAATGCTTGAGGTTTGGCCTGACTGATTCTAAATGAGGATGTCTGAGAAAATAAACACAGATTTTGGGCTGTTTATGATGGAACGCGATGCTTTCCATGTGGGCCATCCTCTCTCTGTCCAAACAAGGCAGACATGCCAGTGTTCTCAGCAGATTTGCTTCCCACCCTGTGCTCATTTCATGAATGGCATCCTTTCAAATAAACAGCGGTGCGATTCTCAGGTTTTGGGCATAAAACTCCCCTTCTAATGAGAGAATGATTACTGCTTTTCCTGCATTCATGCTGTTTTTGTCAAAATGAATGACACATTTTCAATTGTTCCAAATAGTATGGTGTGCATAGCAGAGTACAGTAGCGTCAACATGTCTGTTTACATGACATCCACAACCCTACCGCTGCTACATCACTTCCCTATTTTCCTTCTCAATGGCCTTTGGTCAGGGTGTGGTGGTCCCTCCGTCACTTAGTGGGCTGTGTTACTCTTCTGAAACCTTTAGCACAAGGCTGTAGAATAATAAACTTGACTGCTGTGGGGTGGCAGTGTTTGGACACGGAGGAAGTGGGCCACCACCCTGTTCGTTAATAGCCCAATTGTGTGTGTGCGCATGCGTGCATGTATTTACAAGTGCATGTGTGTGTTCCTCTATTACCCTGATCATCCCAACAGGTCACTTGATTTATTTTATGCATCTCAGTCAGTAAGTTAAGTGAGTAAGTTCCTGACTAGCGCAGAAGTGGTCACTAACTGCACCTATATCGGTGTAAACATACTGTATGCTGTGTTGAAATGTGGAGTGATGGTCTACTGTCCATAGATTTTAGACTGTTCGCTTTGTACTATATAATATATGTCCTGTTGTCCTTGTTCCATGTGTTTCAGTATGTGCTGTGAAACTTCAAGTTGTCAAAACAGTATGTGTCTGCAGAATTGTCTCCAAAAATATTCCTGTATTGTATAATTTATCATACTTGGTGATTAAATGATTCCGATTTTGATTAATGACCTACAGCTATTTAGGGATTGTTGAGGTAGACTTAAATCATGCCTGCTTGTTTATTTTGCCTAAAAGTATGGGCTGTATCTTAGTTTTCTCCATGGGGTACTGAGAGCTGAGGCGACATAATCTAACTCCCAGGGTTCTGTTTCCTATTTTTTTGCTCAGATTTAGAGGGAGATTGCTGGCTCTCCTGCCGACAGATTAAGGCTTAATCTGTGTTCTCTTTTTTCTTTCATCTGTCAATCACCGGTGTCAGATTTGAGAAGATATTAACTGTCTTTGGACTGGTATCGGAGACAGAATGTGCTCTGAATGTCCTCCAGCACACGCGCACACACATACAGACACGCCACAGACACACAGGGGCTTATGCAAAAATGTTATAGACTAGCTACTGCATGATATTCAGCCATTTGATGTCCATGATGTTAACACAAAATGGGAACAGTTAATTCTAATGTTTAAGACTGATAAAGCCCTAGAAGGGGCGGCTGCATATCTTGCAATGTGTTCCTTTACCTTCCCTCTCCCTCTTCCCTCTCACTTGTAACACAACACACCAGCACCAGGATTCACAGGATTTTATCATGATAGTGTGCAGCAACTTCACGCAGTTCCATCTTCATACCAGAATACCTACGTTAATTGGAGAAGATCGTATGCTGATGACTTGCACTGAATTCAATTGCTTTTTGGGAAGGAAAAAAAGACACAATTTTCCACCCTACACCAATACAAGGACTTGTCAGATGCACCTCAGTTCCCCTTTCTCTCTTATCTATTTGTCATACTCTATACCCTGAGGTTTCATAGTCCATTAAATGGTTGACAGTAGCGTTTTATGTTCAGAGGCTTGGGAGCGATGCTAGCAATCTATGTTCTGTCAGGGACAGCAGAGAATCTTCTTTGCAATTTCCACTGTGACTGATCAGCTCTATTCATTTGGCACATACCGAGGCCGTGTGAAATGAATGTGAAAGAGCGAGGGCAAGATAGAGACAAGGCAAGAGGGAACAGATTTTATTTGTGGAACGGAGAGATGATAAAGAGATAGATAAAGAAAGCATTTAAATTTAGCCTCTCTTTACACTAAAAGGGCAGTTGGTCAACTGATTGTGCTTAACCAATCACCATCTAAATCAGAAGAGCTTCCTTTTATTATATAAAGTGTTTACTTGTATATTATCTGCTTTGAAGAGCCATGAAAGCGGTTCAAGTATAGTTCAAAGACATTTTCTGAATACCGTAAACAAAATCCATTCAGATCAGCTCTTTCTCTAAATATACAGCCGTAGCCTGCTACTGGAGATGGTCAAGTAACTTGTCTTCTTTACTCCTCCACTTCATTGATTGTGGATTGATTTGCAGGTCAGTAAACAGGTCACAGTGAGGTTCAGTGGTATTGAAGGCTGTCTTTGAAGGTGCCTGTTCAGCATATGAATAATGTAATGAAATGGTAATCACAGTCCACCCTCCTCCACTCTATTTTCACTCCTCCTCCCATCCCTCCTCTAGTCTTCTTATCTTGTTTCTCTCTCTCTCTCTCTCTCTCTCTCTCTCTCTCTCTCTCTCTCTCTCTCTCTCTCTCTCTCTCTCTCTCTCTCTCTCTCACCCCTGGTCTTCCTTTCCGGGACAATAATGAAGATTATCTCCATCGATCCAGAAGAGCAGGTGAGGGGAGTGGCACTCCTTAGCACCTGTCTATGATCTGTGGGCCAATTGTCAGCCTTTAAGACAAACGCCTATTGAGGTATTGCATTACAGGGCTTATACCTTATCCCCAGTATCTCAATTCTACAGTGCAACCATGTACAATACAATATGGTTTGGCACTAGCAGAGTGCGACGTTTATGAAGCCAGCTTATAAAAGCCATCTGGATTGAGCAGCGTTATGTGTGGGTAGCCGCAGTCTCCTCAGCACTTCCATCTGTTTGCAACATATAGTTTGCTCAGTTTAAGTAAAGCCAGCATTACATGACAAACAGTTACAGCAACCCCACAGGCTGTTGGTAATGTAATGTTAGATTTAGCAAACATCCCTGATCCTGCAGATAAACCAGGATGCACATTATACAGCTAGCTACTTCCTACACTCTCCTACACACTGTAATAATTTCAGCTTTGGCTCCGACCACAATTCACCACAGTATAACCATGAGTCCCAACCCACAGACTTCCATTCCAGCACTGCCTTCAGTGCAAGCACAGTCTGGTGTGGGAGGCCCCCACAATTTAATTCAATTTTCGAATGTTCCCACATACTTGAAATGGTTTTATTCTCAGGCTAAAAAAAGAGACAAAAGTCAGATGTGACTCTATGCTTTTAATTATTGTCCAAGATGACAAAATGTAATTTTGAGTCCAAAAAGAAGCTAGCATTAGCTATTGTTATTGCAGAGACACAACGTCACACCTGTCTGTTAGTCTCTATGTATTTGTGTGAATATATACAACCCATGTATTCAGCGGAAATCTGACACTTCAGTGCAACACTGCTGTTTAAATTCCAGTTCTTGGGTTCTGCAGATATGTATGTAATTGAGTTAGCCCTTCTCATGGGGAGGGATGGATTGCGCCCTGAAAAATGAGGCTGGAAAGGGGAGAGTTAAGTATGCCTGAAGAATTTGAGTTGAGGTTTTAGGGCAGTGGCTTAATTTGCATACAGTTGATGCTTTCTGCAAGTTTTTCCAGTTAACACAGGAGTGTGGCACGTGGTGCAGTCTAAAAACACCTGACATGATATTGTTTGCAATGCCAGTGCACTTAAAATTTATATTTTATATGATTTTGTTTTTCTTGCTCTTTAATGCCAATATACCAGTTTAGTGAACTGAAGATGGAGCGTGTGCTTCTTTCCAGATGGTGGCAGTATGTTTCTCACCTCTTGTCTTTGTGGATATCAAGGCACAAGCTGATCCAAGAACTGTCTGGTTTTATTGATGCTTGATTTGTTTCATTACTGCAACAGTAACGAATGCAGTTTTTCACTTGGAAACTCTGTTTGTTGGACTTCTTCTTGTCTTCTTGAGCTTAACCCTCATATGACCCTTAAACACACAAAAGCTTACGGAGAAAACCAGTTTTGCGGAGAGATGAAAGGTTAAGTACTTCATTCACTCGGGGATGTTTTTTTTCTGCAAACTGGGCGCTAGGTTCAGTGTACTCTCATGTTGACATGGAAAATCCCCTCGGCCTCAACCTTCTTCCTTGTGAAGGTCTTGCCATCATGACTCAGATTTTCCTCTTTCTCATTGGTTCTATAAACACACTTGTCACATTTCAGGTTTTCCAACTCTCCACAGTGGTACTAGTTTCACTGTTGCCTTCTGCTGATTCAACAACATGCATTTTTGCTTTTTGTCTCTTTAGTCTGGAAGAATACAGAGACAGGGAGAGAGAGAAGACCCGCTCCCCAATGTGAGTTCCTGGGATGCTCTGCCGACCCGCACCCCTTGCTTTTCTCAGGCCTCCAGAAGCTGAAGACAGGGTGTCAGTGACAGGTAAGCCGAGCCCAGTGGACCAAATGTGGTTTTGATTAGAACAAATGAGAACTCTGCACATTTTGACTGTTCCTGATATGTGAAACAGAGAGCCAGAGCTTTCTGGAAGGACCTTGCATCTTTTTATCTGACCTTGAAGTTTGATTTTATGGAAACGGTCTCAGATTACTGCAGGAATCATCTCTCACAAAGTTGCCATTGAGTCGCACAGCTGCTTTGAATTGTGTTTACTCCCTGATAACCGAAACCAAGCATTTTTTTTTTTCAAGAGTCATTTCTGAGTGAGACAAACTTGTGTCAAAGTTAGGAATGGGCTGCAGCATACCACACACATAGCAGTTATGTCCTACTAAGTGTGGATGTTAACACATTCCTGCTGCGTGGGGTGGCTGCTGTGTGGGAGTTAGCAACAGATCTTAATCATGGATGTTTTTTTTTTGCTGTAATTCCAGAGCTGGAGGCGTAACCCTAATCTCTCTGGCACATTATACAGTAAATCAGAGTGTGTGGCTAAGTCGGGTCTGTGCCAACTCAATACAGCCAGCCCATCTCTGTGGATTTATTACTGGACTTACTAGGAGTAGCTATTTCAATCTACAAAGGTCTCTCTCCCCCTTTCATTTCTGCCTGAGAAAAATGAACCACCCTGTGCCAAGTATTAAACCTCTGTGCTAGTTTTATTTCGGAGGTGTACGCGGATCGCCTTGTGCCATGATGGCTTACTGGGAAGAGATCGGTCCAAAGGGCCGGCTGGTCGAAGCCAGTTTTAGCTGCAGTGCCCAGTGGGAGCGATGTCCCCACGCAGAGGCAGCACGGACACTGATGGATGGCCTAGCTTTCTGTCGATTGCCGGTCCCAGACGTTAGCCGTTGTTATGAAAATATAGAAGGAAGCAGGCTGACGGGGCCACACTGAGATGGCAGCTCTGCCTATGATAGATGACCACTCGCTGGGCGTCCGCTATAGCTAGATAAACTAGAATTATGGCTTCTAAATGACCACTTTCAAGACAAATATATATGTTTAATAGAGATTGTCCCATAGACAGCACTCCCAAATGTTTTGTGTATCTCTCTAGGATAATAAGCCTGAGACTGAGGACAAACCAAAAACCACCAAACCAATGTACCCACCATTACAGGAAAGCCACACTGGAATTATTTGTTTTAACTGGCATTTTACTTTGATTTCCCTCATGGCTTTCCCTTGGCTGTCCTGTAGAGCAGCAGAGAGGGAAGGAGGCCACAGAGTGGTTACTTTACTCTGCTGTTTTGCCCTGTAAATCAACCAGGCTCTTCTAAAGGGGCTGAGTCATGTTAGGCCCCCCTCCTGCTCATAAAGAGGTTGTGTTAATGGTGGCAGTCAGGGGGTGATTTGCAGCCTGCCTCTTTATCCCAGTGCTGGTGGCCTTGGGGTGGCTGATTGATGGTGTTTGTCGTCCAGCCTCGGACACTCGCTGAGAGAGGTTTTTTTTCTTTGGCTGCGGTGGGATGGGACTTTACTTTTGTTACATTTGGTGTTCTCCAGACCCTCACCATTGAGACATGCCCAAGCATGACCTTGAACTCCCACTCCCAAACTCATTTTACCTCCCCTCCCCACTCTTCCACCTCGCTGCCTGAAGGACAAACTCGGTGCTAACCAGCATGACCCAGTTATAGGACCTGGGAAAGAGAGAGACAGAAGCAGGGAGAGAGGGAGACGGAGAGAGAAAGAGAGAGGGAGAGATTTTGTGTTTGTGTGTGTGTGTGTGGTGGTGGCGGCAGGGCATAGCCTACTTCTCGTACCCTACTTTACCCCTCTCGTCATTAGGCAGCTGTGTAGCTGAGCCCTGATTGCACCATTTCTTCCTGTTTTTTTTTTCTTTTTCTTTCAATGATTGTGGCCAGATGGTGGATTACAGGTCAAGGCAAAGGCTGGTTGCTGCCACTGTCACAGGAGAATACTTTTCTGGAAGCTGACCTGCTGGAAACAGCGGCTGGCTAGCTGGGATTGTAGAGACTGTGACTGTGTGTGTTTGGATAGACAGATCAATGACCCAAAATATCCTTGCATAAGACTAGAAGGAAAATGCAGCAGAGGATGTATTAAGAGGTTAATGGGGTTCAAGACTCAAAGTATGACCAGGGCACAATTTAGTTTTTAGGAAAAATGTGAGGAAAACATACATTTATCCATAGAGATGTAAGAAGTTAAGCCCCCACAATTGTATCTGCCCATTATACCCCCTTGTTGAATTTGAACAAACATACAGTGTCATGTTTTGCGCTTTGAAAACCATTAAATTCTCACTACATGTACAGTTTGTCGTACACCCAGCTCTATCTCTCGTCATGTCGTACTTATGATCCTCCCTTGGCTTTGCTTTCAAGGAAAAGCAATGCTGATCTATGATAAGTTCACCCCTTAATTCACCGTGAAGCTTATAAGGCTCTGTAATCAGCTCTCTTTCTTCGGGAAGTTGGTGTGTGCGCGTGACTGCGTGTTTAGATCAAGGGATGAGAAGTGGGACCGCACTGTCTGCTGAGGCTTCATTAAGCTGCTGTTACATACTCTGTCTGATTATAGTTTTCCCTCTCCAGACTCCAGTCTCAAGCTCCCACTTTTTCCAGGCTGTTCCACTCGTACACTTCCACTAAAATGAAAGGGAAATTAGCTTAAGCTGTAAGATGAATCTCGACACCTCCCGAATTTCTTATTCTTTTCACTCACATCTTCTTTAGTGTGTATCTTTTATGCACTTGGATGAAGACTCAGACAGACGAAGTGGCTGAAATCAAGAAAGTGCCTCTGTTGCAAGAGGAACTCTAGCCTTTTTAAAGTAAGACGATATCCTCATGCAATCCCAGTTTCTTTCACTCTCCGTACCTCTCTGCATGAACTGGGCATGGACAGCAGAATGGTCTTTCACTGACAGCTAGCCTCTCCCTGGCTTTCTGTTTCTGTCTCTTTTCTCCCCTTTTTTTTTTTTACAGCTTGACAAAGGCAATAGAAGACTTTGCCGAGTGTAGTTTCTTTGGTCAAAGGAAATGGTAGAGGAGGAGAGAGCAGTGAAAGGAGAGTGGAGCAGGGAGAGAGGAGATGTATCTGTCAGAGAGAGAGGGAAGGCTGTGCTGATTGTGGTGTGTGTGTGTGTGTGTGGGGAGGGGGGGTGGCCAGGAGAGAGGAGAGGAAAGGAAGGGGAGGGGACTGTGCTCCCATTCACATTGGCGGCATTTGGCTTGAAAATGAGCTGCGTTTTTTTTGGGTAGAAGTTTCCCTCAGGAGGGCTGGTCAGAGACAGAGCCAAGCGTCGAGGAGAACGGGAACATACTGAGTGTCTGTCTTGGCTAAACCTGGGACCCCGAAGGAGCCGAGACTGGATAATAAGGAGGAGCTGGCCAGACACAGGCGTAGCTATGCAGGGCTCAACCTGGGGTAAGAAACTCAGAGGGATAAAGTCTGGGGCTCTGGGGATGAGGAACGTTGGAGAAAAGGGAAGTTGACTTTATTGCTTTGAGAGTTAACTGTGACAGAACATCCAAGGCAAGTGCAAACATAGGTGTTATCCATTTCTGTTTATTCAATGTTTGAATTACATGTTCACCACAAAAGACTTATTTGCTTAATGAAAATGTGTGAATAAATTGTCGTTACGGGACTATAGCCTTTATGTCATGCATTGTGCGAGTGTATTGCATGTTAATGTGCAAAAATAGCAGAAATGCCATAGTTGGGAGTTTTGTTTCCATCAGTCGGTTAAAAAACAGAAAGGTAAAGCATCTCAGTAGGAAGCGACATGTTCCAGTCCTCTTCCATAGATCACACTGGGGGGGCTCTTTTCACTCACTGCTCACTGAAACAAAACAAAGACAGTGACAAGCTGGGGAAAGTTTCAGAGAGTGAGAGTGAGAGAGAGAGAGAGAGAGAGAGACAGAGAGAGACTCTTTCAGTGTAGTGTAATCATTGACTATGTCCTGCCTTCTGGGCATCATTTAATCCAGCCTCTAGGCCTTAATGAGAAATACCTATTTATTTAACCATTTCCTTTGTATATGGGTTGCCACTTGTGTACTTGTACTTTGTCCATCATATACCACTTTATAATCAAAGTGGCGTATTCTACACCATGCAACATGTGGTGTACAATCAGTTATTTGCATGTTGGCAGCCTTAGCATTTGGCATGATGACAGTAGTGTCTGTCAGGTCTGTTTAGCAGAATAGGTCTCTGCCCATGGAAAGGTAGGTTGTCTGTGTAACCAAAATAGCTTTGCCACACTTTCCCTTTATGTTCCACTTTCCACATGTCGGTGTCGGGCAGTAGAAACGGAGAGAGAGTGGGGGAAGAGTAAGGAGATGGGAGGAAGGAGGAGGGGGAGAGAGAGTGGGATTCAGAAGATTGGGCAGGGAGAGATGGAGAGTGGAGGAGGGGATTTCCAAACTCGCTTGTTCCCAGTTGCTCATGCAGACGTTCCCCGCTGAAAAGTGAGACACCCTCTCCTTCTTTTCTTCCTCCGTCTCTGTATATGTCTCTCTCCCCCTCTCTCTCCATCTCCCCTGAGTCAGAGGTGGCATTGCTCTCAGCGCTGCAGACTCAAATGAGGGCCAGCATAACAGAGCTTTCCTTTTTTACCAGTCCTGACACATCACCTGGTGTGGGTAGTATTTTTAGACTCTAACCCCAGTGGCTGTGGATGTGTGTTTATGGTGTGGTACTAACAAAGAGGGATTTAGTTCAAGCTCTCTCAGTTTGTCTCAAAGCACGTTTGTGTGACGTTGCAGTCTTATAGCGCTGGGTCAGTAAAATGTGTATACTGTATCTTTGTATTTGTGTGTGTTTGTGTGTGCAGGGGTGTGTATGTATATGCAAATGTATGGGGGTGTGTAGGAGGGTGGGTGGGGGTATGCATGCACATTAGGAATAAGATAACTTATGTAAATGCAAAGGCTTTCATACTGTTTTACTGTTTGTTTCTCTGCTCGTAATACTTTGGGTGCAGTCAGAAGCAAAGTTGCATGCCAGTGTATTTCATGGTCATTTAAGTATCTAGACCTACAGAAGGGCTGTGTGTGTATGTGTGTGTGTGTGTGTGTGTAAGCCTGATGAATACACTGCTGTAATTGGAGTGACCTGACTGTCAGTCTATGAACTCGGCCATCTGAGCAGGGTGGTTAGGAGCAGAATATAGACTTTGTTTCACATTTCATATCCAGTGTGCTCTGATGATCTAGTAGACTGAAATCTCAGCAAGAAATGAAATATGTATTGATCTCAGCATATGGACTTCTCATCTCTATTATGTCTCCCATTTCACCACAGAACAAAATCTATCAAAAGCATTCCTATCAAAATGGAAGAAAGTCTATCAAAAGCTCAGTAAAACATATACTACAATATAAAAAATATCATTAAAACATACATTCTACAAAAATGTGCCATGGTCTGTAATAAACAAAAACAACAAACACAAATGTACAACATATCTGATGTGGAGGCCTATCGTTCGTAGGGTTTCGATCTGTGCAGCTTTATGCAAAAGGATCTAGTTTTTACAGTTGCAGCAATTGTAGATTCCCCCAATGCTTTTTCTCTTGTATGTTCTAATATCTATACGAGTAATTCTATAAATTATCAATGCTGAGAGCCAGGGGATAAAATCCTGAAGGCCGAAGGTCGCAGCAGATCCCCAGAGCAGGTAATGTTGCAGGTTGACTGCTCTTGAGCCTCTGTGGGGGAGGGTGCCAGCTGAAAAGCGAAAATGTTCTACTAAGAAATGAAATATTGCTTTAACTCTCCTCTCCCCAGCCGTGCCATGTGATTGATGAGACATCAGAAAAACAATGGCTTTGAGTCTCCCTGTCCAACAGTGAATGCCAACACTGGTGTTGGGAGTAAATCCACTGACCAGCGGCCTTTCTGTCCGTGTTTAGGCTAAACGCTCATTAGCTTCTGTGCCCGCACATTCCTCCAGCCGGAGGAGTGACTGACCGACTCCGTCTGGCTGCTGCTACACCGAGGGGCATTAAAACCTTCAAGGGCTTTCCCAGACAAAAACAGTCTGCTCACAGAATGCTTTCGCTCACAGCCGCAGTCAGCTGAGACTGCAGAAGTTACAGCCTAATTCAGTTTTAATTTTAGATTACATTATTTGCACATTTGTTATAGATAGGTGTGGTAAAAAACAGATTTTTGATCAAATGGCTATTATTGAATTGTAATTGTATTTTCTTTTTTGGATTTTACTTGCATATCACACTGTAGGAATATTATCTGCCCCACTCCACATAGTGGGCATGGATCATTTCACCAAATACCCTTGCAGTCATTGGTTGCTAATACCCATTTATCTTATACCAGGCCAACCCGGAGCGTATGGGAGATTGTCAGAGCTATAGAAAGGTTGGCTCTCATGTTCTCCATTGGAGTCCAAAGGCTTTAAGATGCTAAGGAGGTGTCCTGCCCTCTCTGTCAGCCCTCTGACCCACACCCCCCCACCTCCACTTTCTTCCAATGGTTGAGGCCCCAATCACCATGACAACAACGGGAAACGGGGACTGCACATACACCAAGGGAGCTTTAAAAAACTGTTTGAGACCCCTCTGCTTTCCCTAGTTAAGTCCCTGCATAGTTTCAGTCATCTTGAGTCCAGAGGGATTAGAGCTTATTCACTTATCTGGAAGTTAGAGGGCAACAACTGGACTCCCCCTGACCAATAACAGAGACTTGAGGAATGCATCTGAAAGGGCAGGACTTCCAAACACTCTGTTAGTGAGAAGGTGTAGGTTGAGATTCACAGAAACTCTTGAATTTATGTGGAAATTTGGGATGAAGAATTCTGATCTGCCACAAAAACCCCATAACTTGAATCCAAAGTTTGTATAGTTCTTTAGGAGCTCAAACCTATTTTTTATGTAAGAAACTATGAATGTTTACATGCAATCCCTAACAAATTACATTTTGAGTATGCAAAGTTTTGTAACAAGGCTTTCTATGTTGAGATGGATCACAAGCTTCCTTGAACCTTGTATGTTTCTAGTTTGATATAGGGTTGAAAATATGTGATAAAAAATTAACCAAGGGCTCTTAGCTTAGTGTAATAAACATTATCATGGATTAATTACCTTTTCTCAGTGCCTAGAGAAATCACTTAAGATTCATCCTACCGGCTCTGTTCATCTGGATTGTGATTAATTCTGCCTGTCAAGGTTGACTTTTGCTTCATTCAGCCGTACTGACCCGTATTTCAAACTCCATTTCAAACTACAATAATTGAACGAGTTGAGAAGACAGAGAATTTCATGTCTTAATGTCAGTCTATGCCACAACACAGTGAGAAAATCTAACTGATATAATATTCTCAGTGTTGTGTTTGACTTTGTCATTAGGAGCTCAAGGTAGCTAGATTCTCTGAAGTCGGTGCAGGAATACACCAGAGTGTTTTGTTGCGCTGAATTATTTAATTCTGTAGTTAAAACTCTACTACCTTTATGACAGAAAGCATACTGTTTAAAAAAAGTAACACCATAAAAGTAACACCATATAGAAAGAGACAGATTACTGTCCAGTTAAACTTTATAATTGCTTGATGCAATATAGATTATGACCAAAATGTCCTTTTGTATGTGATAGAATACATGTCAATTTCTTTTGCTTGTGTTTTCACACCGTTTAGAGCATATCATATTAACATATTGTAGTACCAGATTTTTCTGTCTTTGTGGGTTATTATGAGTCTATAAGTAGGGATCAGACTGATTTTGAGTGTGCTAATTAAAGTCTGGTAATCACCGCTACATCTCAGTAGTAGCCTAGTAGGCTGTCAGTCCACTTGGCACGTTGGCAAATGACTTGGCATGGCCGCTGTCCTACTGGTGCCAGGCTGGTGGAGACTCGTAATGAGGCTGGCCAGCAGGCCCACTACCGGCCATTCTTTCACTTTATTCATCACCTTCGATAGTGGACAGCCCATTTCCCCCAAGTTTTCTATCTTTATTGTGACAACAGGACGGTTGACAGGGTTACAAAGTAGGTGAAATGCACAAAAGGGAAAGTCCTAGTTGGATTTGATCCCACACAGCAGGGTTGCACCAACAAAACTGCAAATTTGCATTGCCTATACTGCATTATTGATCCTGTGTACACCTAGTAGGAATTGCAGACTTGGAACGCTTTGCCTGACTCCTTCACTCATATAACTTTGAGACTTGCTAGAGAATCTGAAACTCTCAGAAACAGGACACACCCGTCACTCGGATATCCTCATGTTCTGTGACTCACCATGATGATGCATTTAAGCACTGCTGGCTCTAATGTCCTGTTGTTGTCAGCACACCGTGACCTCATCATCATGCGTCCTGTTTGCCATTGTTCTCCACTCAACACTGAACAATTCACCATCCATGGGACAAATAGATGATATCATAGTCTGTTTATGGCTAACTATAGGATACTATTATGGTTTTGTGGATTCCTGTGTGTGTGTGTGTGTGTGTGTGTGAGTGAGTTCTTGTGCCATCTACATTGCTATATTATACATTTTCTCACAGCTATACATTTGTTTATTGTTAAATTTAGTCAGCAACATTTTAATGGTAGCTGTTACAGTATTACACCAGTGAGAGGTGAACCTGGCCCTTTTCTGTGTGTTTCTCTTTTGAGGTATTTTCCACAGTTGTTAACTTAATGGTTACTCCTGAGGCTGATTAGATGTATGGAGACAGTAGCCTTTGTTGCTGTCAGGAAAAAAGCCAGCATGTCAGGAGCCATTTTACATCTCTCAGATGAAAAGAGACCCTTTGCTTCTGCTGCCTCATGCCTTGCAAGCAGAAAGCCTCAAGCCCAGTTTGTGCTGCTTGAATGGGCTCAATGAATGGCCTGTCCTCGTTCACTCTGTGTGTGGGCTGTGCTGGTCTTGTAGGATATCGGTATGCTTCAATCTACTGTATGTCATCTCTGTTTTGCCTCTTGTTATTGAGTCTTGGGCTTGGAAAATTCCTGGAAAGCACCCTCTGGTGGAGATTGTAATACCACCTATCAAAAGTCTTATCAAGAGTGAACCTGACCTTGCCAGCATCAGGAAGCATAACATGCCATTTCTAGCAATATTTTTACTCGCTAGACATGATGAAAATGAAATAAATGTACATGTTTTTTAACATGTGTTAAACATAGTCTTTCTGACACTGTTTTTTCCTTTTCTCTGTCAGAGCGAGTGGCCCCACTGAGCTGCCGCCATGGCCCTGGTTCAGGCTCTGCCCGTGTCTGCTGAGCACCACAACCCAGGCCTCGGTGGAGGAGCCCGCGGGCGACACCCCTCTGGCCCTCGCTCTCCCGCCGCCACCACAACGTCCTCCTCTCTGGACCCCATGGGCTCCGTTAGCAGCCTCATCGCCACCCGCCCCAGTGCCTACCAGGACCACCACTCTGGCGTTGAACTGGGAGCCAGGATCCGACGGCCCACACAAGGCACCACCTGCCTGGGCTCCGATTCACCCCTGGACCCCCTCCTGCAGAGCCACACTCCAGTCAAGAGGCAGACCACCGCAACCTCCAGCAGGACCATGGAGAAGGAGAGTGGGAATGGAAACTATACCTATCTGAATGAGGACTATGTAGGTGACTGGAATGACAACCATGTGACACCTACCAGCCCAGGGAGTGATGCAGACGAGACTAAAGAAGCATTGGGGTTGAATGGAAACATGGGAGGACCCCCTCCCAAACTGGTCCCTGTGTCAGGGAAACTTGAGAAGGTGAGTCTTTGAATCAATTATTTCAAATTTAGTGTAATTAAATGTGTGTTAAACAAATACCCCAGGAACTTAAAACGGTGAATATGACTTTAAATATGACCTTTCCATTTTGAGTGAATCATCATTTTTAGCTGTGGGGCACAATTAGCCGGCCAGTGCGACCTAGTAAATCATTCTGTCATTGTCATTTTGAAGTGACATCAACTCTCTGGCACATTAATGCTTTGAGTGAACATGAATCAAATCGTCTGTCACATCTACTTGTTGAATATCCATGACTTCCTGCCTCTCATCCTCTATCCTCCCTCCAGAACATGGAGAAAACAGTGCTGCGGCCCACTGCCTTCAAACCTGTCATTCCCAAGAGCCGGACCTCCATGCATTATCTGTCCCCTCGCCATGGCGCCAGCCTATCAGAAAGCCAAAACAACCTGAACCTGCTCAGCCCCACCCACAGAGAGGCGTCGCCCTCCTGCTCCGAGAAACGCAGCTCCTACAGTGGGGGGCGTAACGGTGGCAGTAGCAGCCAGTCCTGCTCCCTGTCCGACTCCGGCCGTAACTCTCTATCCAGCCTGCCGCCCTACAGCAACGCGGGCTACGGCCTGGCGTCAGCAGAGGCCTCCGGTGGCCACCTGGAGCCCATGAAGAGCGCTCCGCCGGTCAACGGGCACGTACACTCCAACTCAGACAGCGGCCGCTCGTCTTCCAGTAAGAGTACGGGCTCTGGGTCGCTGGGCGGGCGAGGGCAGCCGCTGTCAGATAGCGGGTCCAGCGGGCGCTCCCCTGCCCCTGTGGAGGGCTATGAGGGGGTGGTGAGGGACTTGGAGGACAAGCTGAGGGAGAGAGAGATGGAGCTGCAGCAACTCAGAGACAACCTGGATGATAATGAAGCCGCAATTTGTCAGGTTGGTGGATAGCACAGACTGACTCCAGCTACAATCAAAGCTTCACATACTGTTAATACGTGTATCAAGCTCTGTCCTAGAATTTGAGAATGAAAATGTTTCCAAACTCATGTTTCAGTGACAGCACTATCGTTTTCTATATTTATCTGATCCCAGATTGGAGCTTTGACCTCTTTGCCTCCTCTCCCCTTGCAGGTTTACGAAGAGAAGCAGAAGCGCTGTGAGCTGGAGCTGGAGGAGCTGAGGCAGAGCTGTGCCACCAGGATGCAGACAGCCTCACAGAAGGCCCAGCGCGCCCAGCAGGTGCTTCAACTGCAGGTCAGAGACACTGACAAAGAGTTTGGTCAGGTTGTATTATGTGCGCCATGTTTCTGCCCTTTCTCTACAACTAATAAGCCTCCCAGAATATACTGGTCATCAGTCTTGCAAACAATGCATCAATGCATTAAAACTGAATGAAACAAACCCTGCCACAAAAGAGAATTAAAAAAAAGCTCTCTGTCATGTATTGCTAACAAACAGGAGCAATCCAAGCAGTAGAGTTATAGTATATTTGCATAATCAGTTTCAAGGCTTTTGCGCCAGTACTTTTATCTATGGCAACAAGATAAACATGTCAGTGTGCTCTACTACATGCAACGTCAGCTTTTGGTGATATACTTGTGATGTTTTAGTTATTTTAATGATATGATATTATTATTATTTATTTCTATAAATATTAACCCTTTTTGGTCATTCCGCAATGTTTTTTCCTGGAGACCGGCCTTTATTTACGCATACACGCGATGGAAGTTTCTCTTTAAGTTAACATGGCTGTCACTGTCTGTACATCTGTCTCATGGCTGCAGGTGTATCAGCTCCAGCAGGAGAAGAAGAAGCTGCAGGAGGACTTTGCCCAGCTCCTGCAGGAGAGGGAGCAGCTAGAGGAGCGCTGCACCTCCTATGAGCATGAGAAGATCCAGCTCGGGCCCCGCCTGGAGGAGACCAAGTGGGAGGTGAGCAGCACAAGATACTAACGCAGGGCAGAAGAGGTATTCAGTCAGAGGCCCTTTACTCATGACATTTTATTCTGCAAAAGATACTAATGGCCACAAAGGAAGGACACTGTGATGTAATTATGGGCGGTTTACCAAACATTTATGACCAACAGCATCTTTTTGTTTTGTATCTTTTAGCCCAAAGTGCCATTCATATTGATTCTGACTCATTTGCCATTTCCTATCCCTTCCTAAAGAAATATCACTCATCTACACTGCCTCAGGAGCAGCTTATATTATACCATAGCCTTAATGGAGGGCAGAACATAATGTTGAGTAACATTTGTCAAGCTGACTTTGACGGAAGTAGGTCCATAATATATTTATTAATAATACGTTTTTTCTTAATTAAAAGGAAATGTATCTGGAAAATTATGATTAATGGTTTTTTTTTACAATTCATCTCACATTGATGCAACAGTGAGATAGGGAAGCATTGACTGACAGAATGTAACCTTAGTCTATCTAGGTGTCTTGTGGATTGTGTTGCATTGTGGGTACAGTGTGGTGTTAATAAGTTCAGAGGCTTCTCTTTGAGCTGTAGCCCTCACCACAGTATGACAGGCAATCTATGTGTGGATTGTTTGTACGATGGCAGGTGTGCAGCCAGGAAAACAAGCTCAGGATGAGATGTTGCCCCAGGCATGGTACGTGCAGGCAAGAGTCTGGCACAACCTGGCAGTGTCATCAGTCACGTAGAACAAAGGAATGAGCTGGCTGCCTGCCTCTGTGTCTTTGTAATGTCCAGACACAGATCAGTAATGAAATGGATCCCCCCCACTCTTTGGAACAATATTTAATTTTCTTACCACAGAGGAAATTGATTCTACAAGTTTAAAGAAACTGCACATCAGTCAGAAAGTTTTGATCCCACTGAGATGACTGTTGTTGTCCTTTCATAGGCCACAGGGCATGATATGTGGGTTGTGTCACTTCACACCTCCTTCAGTCATCTGTCTGCTGTCACAGGCTCCTGCTGACAAGCAAAAACAACATGCAAACCCCTTCCATAACAGAACTGAATTGTGAGAACTCAAATACAATCAAATTGTTCAGTTGCAGTTTTTAACTACTCCTAAACCTCAAATATTTTTTTAAATGTATTTTACTTCTATTATTTATGAACCTGTGCACCAAAAACGTGTCTATCTTTATAGACAATAAAGGTTTTGAATTAATTGAACTGAATATGCATCCTGAATGTGACTGTTCCTCCCCCCACCCAGGTGTGTCAGAAGTCAGGGGAAATCTCCCTGCTGAAGCAGCAGCTGAAGGATGTGCAGGGAGAGTTAGCCCAGCGTGTGGGAGAGATCGTTTCCCTGCGGGGCCAACTGAGAGAGGCTCGTGGCGAGCTGACAAACACCCAGGTTCTGCTCCAGGAGGCCCACGGCACGAGCCGTACGCGCACCCTGGAGCTGGAGGTGTGCGAGAACGAGCTCCAGCGCCGCAAGAGCGAAGCGGAGCTCCTACGAGAGAAGGTGGGACGCCTGGAGGAAGAGTTGTCCCATCTCAGGGAAGCTTTGACCAGTCAGGGCCCGGGAAACCGACAGTGTCAGGTGTTCCAGGAAGCGGAGGAGCACCTGCTTGCCTACGAGAGCGATGAGGCGAAGGCCCAGCGGCAGGGTGGCAGCGAGGCCCTGCAGAACATGAGGCTGCAGATGGACAGGATGAGGGCCGAGCTGGCCTTCGAGCGGCAGCGGGCCGAGGAGCAAACGGGTAGCTTTGAGGAGGAGCGCAGGGTGTGGCAGGAGGAGAAGGACAAGGTTATCCACTACCAGAAGCAGCTGCAGCAGAACTATGTGCAGATGTACCGCAGGAACCGAGAGCTGGAGCAGCTTCTGCGGGAGCTCAGTCAGGAACTGGAGAGCAGGGAGGAGGATGAGGGCAGCGGCAACGAGATCAACTTTGATGAGATCGCCGCCACTGAAATTTGACCCTTTTATCTCTCCATCTGTGGATTTGCACTTCTGTCAGCTAAAATCTGATTTTTTTTTTCACCTACGTGGCACAGATCTGATCTATTAACTGCTGTCTAAATGGAAACACCTGAGTCTGTGTTTTATTCATGTTGAAACGGCAAATGATCAGATTGATATCACGAATGTGGAGCAAAATAAGCAGATCTGCAGTGTAAATTCAGCCACACTTTGGTTCTGCCTCTGCCTTGGTCTAGTCTCCTAGGAGCTCCACTTGGAAGCCAGTGACCTCTATTAGTCGTTAGTAGGTCATCTCAGCTCTGTACCCCTCCATTAATGTGTCTATTAGTGTTCGCTCCCTCTAGCACTAAGGGATCAGCTTCCCAGCCCCCTTTCCCAAGCTTAGGCATCAGTGGGAGAATTGTTATTTACAACTTCACCGAACTACTCGGTATCCTTCTTCTGTGTTTGTAATGGCTCCACCTTCCCTGCTGGGTTTAGCACTGTACTCCCACTCTGTCTCAGCAATCAGCTCTCATTAGTACAGCTGACTGAGCCTACAGTGTTGTCAATTTACAGTAGATGTGGAACATCACACATACACCATGGTAAGAGGGAATGAATCGGAGTGGTAATGACGTGGTTGGGCTGTGGGTGTTGAGGAGAGAATTGTGTTCATGCTGTTTTCTCAGAATTACTCAAGCTTATGTGTAAATTACTTAATGGCCAACAAGTAAACAGTAGGGGGCTCTTATATTCCCAAGGAATTTGTACTTCCTCATTCATTATGGGCAGTCCTGTAGTTCTGACAAGAATAGCCTGACAAAACTTAGAAGTTGTGTGGCATATCATTACCTAAAATACCAGATTCATTGGCAAAGAGGAATGAGGGTTGGATTTACAGAGGTGCAAAAAAATCAAATTTTCTGATTATATATGGCACAGATTTGATTTCACTTTGTGAACAGATAGAATCATATGTTTTCTGGAATCAGATTTCTATGCACCTGAAGTCTGATACGAATCTGGTGTTGTAATCCAATTTTTAACCTTAGAAGGGAAAAATAATGTGGAAAGTTTAGTCAGTGGAAACACATATCCATTTGCCTAAAGTAATAGTGCTTTCATTTCATTGTGATCACTTTTATGGCACAATTAAACTGAAAACAAGTCAGCATCATGAACACCAAGGGGGTATTTTATGAATGCACCAGCTGACATCCAGTGCACATGCAAGCCATTTCAACATGCCTCTTTCTGGACACAGAAATGATCCATGCCACATATAGAACGGTGTGTGTGAACAACCATGTATGATCAGAAATGGAAATACACTGACATATAACCCAAAGTCTTACACCTTGTCATCAGTGTGTGCTCAATACTTGCATTCAATATCTTTCTTTTTCCAGCTAAACAGAAATTGTACATACAATAAAATAAAAATGTTAAAGCACACCTATACTGGCTCTTCTATCTGATAATAGAGACAATACTTTTCTACTACCCTCACTAAGAGGTGGTGCAGCATGGATTGCTGTATATGGGTTTTGTGTTACTAAGATTTGCATTCCACAATGTCATAGAAGTGCTTTTTGTAAAGCTATAAGAGGGAGATCATGCACTGAATGATGGCTGTTTTGACATTTTTGTAAAGTCAAATTAATTTGACCATGACATGACTGTTGTTTCTGTCAACCTTTATAGTATAGGAATTCGCTTCATGTGTATTTACTTCCCTGTACAGTACAAAGGCACACCCATTTCCAAAAGAAGACACTTTATGTTCCTCTATTGCTGGTGATTACGTAATGTTAATCATTCATTGTAGATATCCCTACTGAAAAATAATACATGGTGAAGTATAACAGATTTCTTCCAGAGATGTTATCCATCTCAAAAAAAAACATAGCCACTGTGAATAGACCAAAGCAATGTCGCACATTGTATTTTGCTCCTACAGTACAATGCCTGTATATTAATGTATGTGTGAATGCTTGTCCTGGTTCCCCAGTATAATTTTATAATCCACAGTATTTGTATGAAGACATTAAATGTATATTTTCATGCTGTAAATTTCTTGAACCAACTTACTATGTTTTTAATAAAAACAAAGATAAATTAATAACTGTGTGATTTTCTAACCACTGTTCCACCTCCATACAAATTAGTTCCCTAGTTAACAAGTCTTGTAATGATTGTATTTTCTCCCTTAATTGAATTATTGCACCAAATTGTATACACTTCGGTGCTTTCTCATGTTATTTTGGCTTTGGGACATTGAGCTGTTGCAAAAATAAGAATGAGTTGCACTTTATTTTTGTCAGATACACCTTGTTTAAGTGAAAATAACACACACCCTCCAGCCAATCTGAATCTAGTATTCACCCAGGCCATGGTGTAACAGTTTTATCTGGGCTGGCTGGTCATTCTCTCCCATGGCAACTTGGACAGTTTATTCTACAGTACTTATCGCACTTACAGCAGGTGATATTTTCAGTTCTATGGTGCGCTTTGACATACAAGGCTGTAAAAAAGGGCAAAGTCATGTCAAGAAGTTAATATGCCTCATTAGTTGCGGATTGCAGAAGTGTGTCTAAACAGCTAAAGTCTGCCCTCTTCAGGTCGAAAAATCCTTGTTTTCAAGTCACCTTGCCACATGGCGTCAGACTAGTTTATATGTTCAGTCTACAGGGGTTTCGAAGGCACTCAGGTTACAGTTTGCAGTTTGTCAGCCTGCACATTAAAAAATTCAGGAGCAGTAGGATGCACTGCTGATCCATGAAATATCTACATAATGTATTTTGTATTATTGAGCGTGTTAAACATGGATGTTAGTACTACATAAAATGTAAAAAGAAAATGATGAGCTTAACAAGCATTGGCTCTTCGGTCGTGATACAGTGAAACATCAGGGTAAGCATCAGCCTTTTTTTCAGGATTTCAGACACGTTTCAGAACACATTTCCTTTAGTTGGAGTGTGTTTTACCTCTAGTATATTCACCGTCTTCATTTGCTCGATCCTCCTGGAGTCACCCATATAGTATGACTCCACATCTCATGTCTGTGTGGGATATACAGCCCTATAGGGAAGAGTAATGGCCTTTAAGCCAACTTCGTTTTCCAACCAGATCAATGCCCGATCAATGGTCAGCATCGCCTTCTGCTGTGCTCTTTAGCACAAAAGTTGCTCTTGAGCACTGAATAGTGACCAGCTTCCTTGTCTCCCTTCTATTCTCCATTCCTAACATTAATGGCAAAATTACTCAACCGACCCCAGAACAGAACAGAGTCTGCTGCTCCACTCTCTGGTGTCTGGTGTCCTGTTGCTGTCTCTGTGTTAATCCCAGCGGCTGCTAAACTTTGGGAATTCATCCAAATTCATACTGAGCTTCTCAGTTTCCATTAGCTACTAAAGGTTCAGTCTCCTTTCAAGGGTTTTTGGGGACTTTGACCATGAACACCATGGGGTCTTTGGCCTTGTTGCTGAAGGCTTTTCGGATGATGTCAACAGCATGCGGATGGGTTACTCCTTGCAGGGACACGCCGTCCACAGACACCAGTTCAAATCCAGCCTGGGGGTGCAGAGCGAGAGGGAAGGGTTGGAAGTCAGTTGAAGTACAAACACACATAAATAGACAAAAAAGAACATGCAAATATGTCCATGTGTCTGTGCATGCAAACACATACACAAGGACATGGACACGTGCACACAAAAATGCACATGCAGGATTATTTCTAGCCCTGTTTCTCAACATATTGTGTGTGTAAAGGTCAATGGTTGTCATGTTACCTTGAGGACTTCACAGGTGGAGGCGGCTCCTCCAGGAAAGATCTTCTCTATCTTCACCACTGGCTGAATCTTGGACTCCATCCCACCAGATATACTGATGCCTGGAGCGTCAAAACAACAAGATTGGCTTGTTTGAGTGGGAGTGGGCAGTCTAACATATTTGTGTACATACTGTGTCAGAGATTAAAATTTTACTTGCCTACTTGAATGAAGTATCAAACACATCCACCCATTTAAGTATTGATTTTAGGCAAAATACAAAATAAAACTACAATTTGCATGCCCACCATTCCCTTTGTTAAATGTGAAAAAATAGCCCATTGTGCATTGTTTGTATGACTTTTGACTGCTCATTAAGACACAATCAAACACATTTACCTAGAGACTGTTTGGTCTTGGAGATGCTGACAGTTTTGAGCTCATACTCCTGGACCGGGTCAGTGCCATTGAGTCCATTCACAGAGGAAGCCTGATGGCCGTTCATCTGCTCACTCCCCACTTGCCGGTTTGACCTCGAACCAAACACCTGCGACAACAAGGGTCGACTCCTGCGAGGGCCACTCTGCAGCGTGAACACACTGTCTTTATTCCTCTCCCCGCTCTTCTCCTTTTTGCTTTTGGAGTGCCCATTTTTAAACGGGGACCTTCCCCTTTCTGAGGTCGTGTCTCCCTTGTCCGAAGCCGAGCGCAGTGAAACCTCGTCAAAGTGGACGGAGCGGATCGTGCCGATGTCCGTTCGAAGAGGAGCGCGCGAGTCGGCGTGGTGGGCCAGCAGCCAGTTGGGCAGCATGGGGCTGGCAGAGGAGGGTCTGAGGTCTCTGGATGCGGTGTTGTATCCGTCCACCGGTATGTCCAGCAGGGGGGTGAAGGCTCTGGAGGTGTGGGGCCTCTCTCCGGTCGACCGCGGCCCAGACAGACGGAGCTTCTCCAGCTCCTCCAGTAGGTGGCTCTCCTTCTCCACCTCCTCAGTGTGGTGGAGCTCAAAGCCTCCCCTGTAGTCTGGATAGGGCACACATGTTGTATTAGTACCTTTTTTGATGCACTGTACATAAAACTTAGACTTAGGCAAAATATTTGAGAAACAACAATTTAAAAGCATATCAATCTCCGTTTAGTAACAAACTGCCAGCCTCTTGGGCTCAGAAAACTTCAGATCAGCAACAAATTCCATATCAAAGCAAGCTGTATAATTTCAAACTACAGCAGAATAAAGCAGTTTTGTAGTGGAGGTGGAAGCTGCCAACCTGACCTGGGATGGGAGTGATGAGGTGTCGTTTGGGTGCTCGTCCAGACGTGGGAGAGCGAAGAAGAGGAGTACTGACTAAAATACAGAGATGAGAAGAATATTGAAACAAATTCACCATGTGCAGTATAAAACATGCCCACTTTGATGAGGCTTGGATGCTCTACACATTCAGAATTTATCATACGTACGTGAACGATACTTGAGGATATCGTAAGCCTCCACTTCAAAAGAGGTCACCATGTCGTTGAATGCACTCAGGTCAGAAGGAGGAACAAGCATTCTGAGGAACGAGACAACAGAATGAAACAGTGACTCATTTCCTCATTGTGATTAGGTTACAGCACTTTTCTTAACTAGTCCTAAATGTCTTATCATGGAATATTTGGATTTGAGGTGATTATCCTGACAAATCCTTAATCCCGTACTGGCCAGTATTTGTAATGCCACTGTTTCCCCACAACCAGCTGCCCCTTTCACACACAACTCAAACTGGATTTACACATGCCCCCCCGAAAAACATTGTTTTATTTGCTTTATTGCATCCACTAAGGGGCCATTTCTCTTTTCTCCCTCTGGTTGGGGTGCAGGTCAGCCAGGTTACAGCAGCCGTGGAGAAAGTAGGTTAAGTATCTTGCTCAAGGATACCTTGACAGGTATGCTGGGATTGGCCCCTCCGGTTTTTCACTGCTGTCCAATCTTTTGAGAGAAACTAGTTTGCTGATAACTCAATAGGATAAAGTGATGTTTGAGGTGCAAAAGGTGCAGGGTTCAGCTCCTTGCTCCCACCAAACATTACATTGTGTGAGTAGAAGTGAAGGGTAAACAGAGCACCCTGCAGCTCCATCCCTCATCTACAGGGTAAACATTGAAGTGAAGGGTAAACATACCTCCATTTGCCCACATTTTTATTTGCTGAATAGAGTTTACCCACTTTTTCAGGATGACATACAGTAAATCTTTATAATGTAAATTAACAGTATGTATCATAGTAAGTAGGACCAAATTGATGTAAGCTACAGTATGTTAAAAGATGTATTTAAGGAAAACTTATAAATTCATGCTTTTCTGAAAATATGATTGGTTTTTGTTTACATTTGTGGTTGCTTGCCTTATGATGATGAATTGGAGGTCATGATTTTCCCAGCTTTGTATTCACCACTACATCAGTCTTTGTATCAAGGCAGGCCTTTGAAAGCCCCACTTGGCCTGGCTGTGGGTAAGTAGCTAATAACCGTCCTCCCCTTTGCTTTTCCTCCCGGTCCTTACCTGACCTCCCTCAGCAGCAGAAGCTTCTCTGGTCTGTCCAGCACAGACAGCAGCTGGCGCACCAAGTTCTCCACTGAACGCTCTGCCACATACTGCAGGAGCAAGTATAATGGCATGAAGGAATTGTATATTACAAAAAAGAGGGTAGGAAAACATGTTCAATTATTAGAAAAAAAAAAAAAAAAGATAAGATTACCATAAGATTACCAGCAGCTGGTACATAAATTTAAGTAGAAACAGCCATGAAATAGGACTGCATTGCTGCATCTGAAAACTACAATGTCCAAACTGAGTCTCTCTTCAGCTGCGGGCCAAGCTGCTTACCCTCCGGCAGGTCTTCATCACAGCAGCCACCTCCTCCTCAGTCAGCAGCCTGCGGGCCATGCCCTCCACCACACCAAGCATCTCTGGATCTGGCATCATGCTGGGCCGCCTTCCGCCTTCTGGCAACATTAGGGGGGAGTCAGTGCTGGGTCATATGATGTATGTCTACTGGACTATAGTTACAATACAATACAGTCAAGCCGTAATAATGAAAGCCATAGTTTCAATGGTGTAATTGCCCAGAATAGAGCTAACCCTTTAACTTGCTGTCACAACCCTCATCTACAGGAATTTTGCATCCCTCCAATAAAGAGTTTGGCTTAATTAATTTGAGGATGCAAAAAACGCACTACCTCTGCTAGCCTCCAGTCTGGACAGGGACTTGGAGCGCCCCCTGGAGGTGCCCCTCTTGAACAGAGAGCTGACAAAGGTCTTGGAGCGCTGCAGGGTGCTCTTCTCCTCTGTGTCCTTCTCTTTCTGCTGCTTCTTCTCTTTCTTCTGATTGATCTCTACAGTGGGATAAGAACAGCAGGTCATTTGTCAAACTTTTACAAAGGGTGAACACCTACATTTTCCCTAAAATTAATGGCAAATACCCTCTAAATAACCCTTGGATAGAAGATGAAAGATTTTCTTCAATCTCATTATACAATGCATTGAGACTGTAAAGATGATTTTATTTAATATGTAGCAAGGTTTTCATGCCTTACACATATCTGGTATACCTGTTAACTGTCAATAACTTTGACAGTGGCTTGCAGTTAACACCAGACCTGGGTCAAACTGCATTTGCAACACTTTTTATGTATTTATTTATACATAGGTTTCAGATGGGTGTGGTTGTCATACAGAATAATACAATGAGTGCAGAATGTTTAGACAATCAGAGGATAATATTGAAGATCACATTAGCCTGCAAGGTTCAACCATTCCATCCTCCTCTTACGAATTTTTGGTTTCCCTCACCTGCTACAGTGACTTGGCTCTGTGACCTGCTGATGGGTCGGCTGGGCCTGCTGAGAGCCAGCAGCATGGCGGTCTTGGGGGACTCTCTCCTTCCCCTGCCCTCCTCCCCACGGATCACAGTGTCTTTGAGCAGAGTGACGGCTCCCAGGCTGCGGCTGGTGTCTGTCTGGATGGCAGTCTCAGTACGCTCTGACTCATACCTGGGAAAAAAAATATACATATATACATATATATATATATATAATGAGGTTTTTGTGGGAGCTTTTCCCTGTCCTCAGTTGAGGGTCTAAGGTTGAGGGATATCGTTTGAAACTGTAACAGTGATCAAGTCAGGTCAAGTCAAATAAACTTGACTTCAAGAGTTTTTAAAGACAAAATAAACTCTAAATTATGGCAAAACAAGAACTCACAGACATGGATTAAGTTTAGTCCAAGACTACATTTACATCTTCACTGACCTTTTATTGTAAGATCAAGTGTCATCCTTGTCTTTGAAACCAGCTCCTTAGGAAAAATACTAAACTAACAAAAGACCATGAGAACAAATAAACGTCCTTTGAAATTTTTTTTTTAAAGAGCAGCAGCATTTTCCCTCAAATACCCACACTACAACTTTAGTGAACTATGAGCAGGTCTGCGCTAATCTCTTATACCTGTTACCTCTGATAAATTATATAAACTCTATGTATGCCTGAACACAACTTGTTGGACACAAATTGGTGTTGGCAACAATTAAAAAACTTGAATCAAGTAAAACTGTATTATTTTCTCCAGGTCGGGTCTCGGTTACTACTGCTGCAAGATGGATTGCCTACATGTGGGAAAATAAAAGTGAACTGAACTGATGCTGACCTTTGGTCCTCAGTGGAGATGCAGACATCCACCATGTCTGAGCCGAACGGCAGGCTGGGGGGGAACATGACCTGGGACAGGCCGCTCAGAGAGCTGACCGGAGTCCCAGACGACAGAGAGGAGGCTGAGGAGTCTGAACCCTGGGAGGAAGATTTCTGAGTACCATTGGACACTGAGGAAGGACACATACTGTACTATTAGAAGAGATAATCATCTATATATATCACTGAGTACCATGTAAGTTCACACATAGAGGCTTACCTATGCATGCATACATTCAAACCTTCACACATGGAAATATATACGTACACACACGTACAGAAACACACTTAAACACACACACTTCAATCTAAAATAACTGCAGGCTTGCAGCTTTCTAGATAATGAAACACTGGTGTTGACACCTGAGACAAAAAGCAGATACATACGCTTATTGAGCCATCTGTATTCTGCCACCATCTCCTTATAGGCAGGGTATCGTCCTGCTTCCTGCAAAGATATGGCCACAGATATGCAAATGTGTTACAGTAGACCTTGAAACTTTTATGGGATCGCTATATTTGATAAAGAGTAACCCTAGAACCACAGAGCGACCCAAAACCATACGCCTCTTCTTCTTCCTCCTCACTGAGAAATGAAATTCTCTTCTTGACTTTCTGTGTAACGTCTTACCTTTGATAGTTTGGGTGCTTTCTAGTTCTACTACACGTCTCAGTTTCAGTGTTTCCCTTTCCGTAGGGGAAGGAGGGCAAAGTGAAGGATCCAAGAACAAAACTCGCACAAAACACGGCTGCTATGCTTTGATCAGCACCTGATCCCAGCTGCCTGGTGAATAATGCACACGGCCTGGCTATTTTTCACAGCGCGAAACCCAAGCTCCGACAAGTAAAGTGAGCGAGGAATATTACGACTGCATGCCAGCTGTCTGCCCTGCCACACAAGTGTTACTCTCCCGAGTGTGTAGCAGCGCGGCAGATGTGAAGTTGTATGCGTTTGTATTTGGTCTATGTGTGTGAGAAAGAGAAAGAAAGAGAGAGAAAAAAGCAGGTCAGTAAGTTGATGCATGTAAGATCACTTAACTGAAGCAGTAATGAAAGCACAAACATGCTTTCTTATAACAGCGCGGACCAAATACAAAGGGTCATTATGGAATGTGATACACCCTCTTCAGCCCATCATTAACACTGAATCCAACACCAGACATCTCCACACTCAACTCAGACAGCTCAACCTATAGTAATAATGTTGTATAAGATGAAGGCTCCCTTGTTAGTCATAACAAAATGGAAAACTATTGTTTATTACACTTTGTTGTCTAGTTCTCCTTATCATAATGTCACCTAGTTAACAATGGATGAATATTTTCTGATATTTCATATCAAAATCCCATTACCTTTACTTACTGGAAAACAGTGTATTTTTAGTGGTTAGGTAGTGGCTTACCAGTAGACATACATAAAAATTCCTACCAATAATATCATCACAGCTTTTTAAACAACCCCCCTTCTGCCTCTCCCATCATATAAAACCTACAACGTCACAGCTTTCAAAGTGATACCAGTGGCAACATGGTGCGATGGTGCATTTTGGGGGGTTCACCCCTGAAAACCCTGTTTCCTTTTCTAAGACATCATGGTTTTAGAATTTGCGACAATCCAAGATTATGCACAAAGCATTTTGGAACTTCTGAACACTTTTGAATGGTCCCTTTCCATATGATATCCTGCCCCAACATCCTGTTTCAACCAGAAATATGCTGAATTACAGAAGCAAGACACCATCGAAACGCAGTTTCCTTGCGACTTTAAAAGTCTGTTCAGTCTGGTGATTTTGGTTAAAAGAAATAAGATGTTTGTCTTGGAGCGTCTCTTTTCAAGGCAATGCATAAGATGGAGAGTGTTAAAACCCAGACTGCTTTGACCTGATATTACAGACATAGAAAACAAGAGTATGGTTATGCACTTTAAGTATGTGGGGTTTTATTTTTGGTTCATTTCTATGGTGTCTCTTATCTTTTATGGTATCTGTCATGAATTCATAATGAACAGACATCGCGTGCTGCAGTGCAGGATATGGAAGCTCAAAGGCTGCACATCACCCTCCTCACCTTGATGGTCAGCATGACGTGTGTGTGGCTCTTCAGCACCTCCACTGCATTGCTGTGGCTGATATCCTCAAAGCTCACTCCATTGGCAGCCAGGATCTGGTCCCCCATCTTGATTCCATTCTGTTCCGCCAGACCGCCAGGATCCAGTCTGACACAATGAAACAGGAGACAAGATTAACAGCAGGGAGGATTTAGAGGCTGAATGTTTTTCCTGGGGTTGGGCCAGTAACAAATGTAACAGCGTTTTTACATGTATATCCCACAGACATTCCATATTATTTATCATGCCTCTTACTTTCTACAGAAGTACCTACTTGGAGACATAGATGCCCAGACCAAACTCCTTGCCCCCGCGGATGTTGAAGCCCAGGCAGTAGTCGTCTGAGGTGGTGTAGAGGTGGACGATCCTTTGGAGAGCGCTGCCTGAGCTCGTCTCCGAGGGCGTCCGGCCGCTCTCCTCCACCACCATGCGTCTGTGTATCAGGTCCACCCTGAAAAACAAACAGCGCAGATTATTGAATATCGTGTTAAAACTGTAAACGGTGACGTAGGGGATTATTCCAATTGTCTAATCAAATGTCGATCACATTCGGTTAATTGGTGTAATTTGAATGTATAAAATTCTGCATGCATTTCCATTTCTGCACAAGTATACAGGAAGACGTATGCACATTGCAGAAAAAAAAAAGTTAATCAAATATATATGAATTCAAATTTGCAATGTGATACAACTCAACTAATTTCAATAAGGCTTGTTCTGTCTCACCAGGTGGTCTTCTCCTTGGAGTAGCGGATGCCGGGAACTTTGCCGACACGCCTCACCACCATCCTCAGCCTGTTGTTCCCTGTCAGGACCTTAACAGCACTGCTCATGGTGATGCTCTCCAGGCTTATGCCATTCACCTCCACCAGCTTATCACCCACAAGCAGGCCTGCTTGCTCTGTAAGCACACACACACACACACACACACACACACACACACACACAGACAAACATAGAAAAGTTGTAGAGTGATCACATCTCATATCATACCATCAAGTAGTTTAAAAAAAATTGTAACAATAGAAAAGATATTGTAACAATGCCTTATAAAGCGCTTACCTGCTGTACTGTCATCCTCCACCTTACTGACAAAGATACTAAGGCCGTGTTCAGAGCCTCCACGCACGCTGAAGCCCAGCCTTCCATCCACACTCTTATCCACTGTGATCGTATGGATGTCCTCACTGTCATCTCCACCTGACACGACCAGGGTAGGTGAACTAACATTCAGTTTAAATGTATCTAATAATGTCACATGGTTTGTATGTCAGACAATAAGGCATAACAGGTTGCTTATCTCGGGGGGAATTCCTGTGCCATAATTAGCAAGTGATGTCTGATTCTTCCACCTTACTGAAGGAAAAGACAATTGCCTCCTTGGATGAGGATACTACAAATGCTGATGAATTTGATTCTCTGCTATATTTGACAGTTTAGAACAAATGCGCATGATAGGGCAATATTGATGTATGATGTCAGAGCATCCTACTTAATTTGTCTTAACTTGCCTGTACCTTCTTTACCTAACGAGTCTAGCTCTAAACTGTAAAAGGGGATACACATAATGCGTTGTTTGCCAGACGATATGAAAAACAAAGCAGTCTTTAGGTCACAGTGGATTGCCACATGCTCTGTACAAGCCACCATCCCAACTCCTCCTTACCATCCACAGGAGAGTTGATGAGGATGACCCTGCCCATGGGTGAGGAGGATCGGATTCCGCGCCGCCGCTGCTCCTTCTTCCGTAAGAGGTTGCGTGTAGCCGTGTGTGACCCCTGGGTCCCGGGGGTCGTCTCCCTGCGGGACGGGTCTGACGAGTGAGCCATGGCCGCTGGCAGGGTCCCCTTTCACACACACTCCACCAGGGGCTCAACGCCGGATGGAGGAGCCTACAGTAGCAAACAGCAGAATGAAGGGGATCCTAAGACTTTTTCTCAGCTGGCAAAAGTGGACAAAACTGAGTAATCACAATGCAATTAAAAAGCACATGCATTGTAAGTGCCAGTACAAATCTGGTATTTGGAGCAGTTTGTACTCTTGTCTCTTCCGGTGAAAAAGGCAAGATAATCTAACTCACCGGTGCAGATTGCTTTGTGACATGATGGCTGACTCTCTGCCTCTTTGGAGTCACACTTTGGTCCATTCCTGCCCATGTTGCATCTCACTCACCTGTCTAGATCTCAAAGGACAATAAACATATCAAGTTCTGTCCCAGTGTGTGAGTAAGGCACATCCAGTAAAACAATATAGCGAGGCTTTAGCACAAAAGGCTCTCATTAGGAAGTTTTAAGGGTGCAGATCTACTATTCTAAATCATCTACAAAGCAATTCACATTCAAGAATATTAGTAGAAAGGTTACTAAACGTGTTTGTTACTGTAGATAGGTTGAGCGAGAAGGACTTAATAGGTTTTAATTAGCTGACCCACTTAGTCAGGATGTCACATGGCTCGGATGCCATGGATACCTGTCACTAAACTTAAGCCGTGATAACAGTGTGCCCTCATGTCGTCACCTTGGGGTTCCCCCCGTGCGTCCTGAGGCTTTTCAGGACCCTGGACAGCGACGCCGACAGCTTGGAAAATTTAGATAACATCGATCGACGAATTCTCATTTGCAGCAAAATATTATCGAGGCCAAGATCCGCATTAATTAAGTTTACTTGCGCCTTAATTTAATACGCAGCTCTATTTTACCCTTTTTCACATTGCTCTGCATGCGCAGTTTCAGCTTCAGGCAGAATATTTTATACCGTCTCGGGCAACAAGTGCAGCCTTTCTTATACAGTCAGTGACAATCAAAGATATTGGTGCCTATGATAACAAACAAAATACATAACAGATCACACACATTTTAACTTTCCGAGACAACTGTAGGTAATATTGGGCAGCTCTTTCATCGGCTGGTTTAATGCTGTCAGACGGCGGATAAGTGAAAGGCGACACTAACACCTGTGACCTCGATAGATAATCGTAAGACAGACCAAATTCTGTAAACTAACAAAATCAAGTTGGGTAGTTAGCCTACCTGAGTCCATGTTGTGCAAAATGACCCAACTCAACTGGGACATTTCTGTCACTAGCAAAGGTCCGCCCATGCGCCACGCCGATTGGCTGGATTGTTGGAAATTGAGACAGTTTGAGTGGGTGCCAATTATGCCAATCATTCCTCCGCGTGGGTGAATTTTCTTTATTTTACAATAGAAAATGAGTCCTCATCAGATATTTGACATAAAACTTTTGCAAGAATTCATACTATTTTACTACTACTTTAAGTGTAAACAAATGTTTACAGAAAGCCTACAAATGCAACATCCACGACACATTACATTATATGTATGACTGTTTGATTAAGGACAGTTGACTCCAATAATTACACTTTATTGACAGCAAATATTATTCGGTACATCTTCTTTCATTATTAATGCTGTGGTCTGAGTTGGTGTTAAGCATCAGGTCTGCCTCCTCAGTAGTTTAGACACAGACTATCATGGACACACCAACAGGCACAACACTAACAACACAACAAAACAACAAACAAAATATAGTCTCATCTGATCACTATATAGCTGAATGTTCAGATGCAATTGCAGATTACAAGAAGGGGGCATTTCCTTGTCTGATAAACATTATTTTTCCCCTCACAAAATCAATTAAAAGTGCAAATATCTAAAATGCTACACTAACGAAATGTCCAGTTACCATGCAATACTCTATAGCCTTGACATCACTTCTACCTCCAAGATATTCTGACTAATCTATAGGCTTTTAACAATTTTCTTTGCTGCCTCCAGGATGGAAGTAAGGTCCGCTGTGTCTCCAAACTCCTTCTCCCTGTGCTCCAGTAGAATACCCTGAGTAAGAGAGAAGCAATCAGCAATGCTAGTTCACACAATGAAAGACAGTACAGAAAAAAAAAATTCTGACACTGAGACAACAAAATTTGATTAATAATATCACAAAAGATATGAATTATAAATCATGAAAAATGTATAGAAAGTGAGCAAATACAAAGTATCATGAATTACCTGTTTCCCTGCACCAATCACGTACAAGCCACCAAGAATGAAACCCTCTCCATTTTTGTTACCCTGGTAACCTTTATTCTGAGCATGGACCAAGTTACGCAGCACGCCCAGACGAGCAAGGCCCAGACCCAGACCCATTCTCCTCAGCTTAGGCCCATAGAAAATTTGCTGCAAATTAGGAAAAGTAAGGAAGGAAGCAAGGAAGGAAGGAAGGAAGGAAGGAAATACGGAAGGGAGGACAGAAGAAAGAAAGTGAAAACTAATGTGGAAATGAAATGAAAACAAAGAAAGAAGATAACTGAAGATACTTAATAATTGAAGAGATTTTTCTCCTAATCACTATTTGCAGGCAATGAGTGCTAGTGAAATCCTGTATAAAAAATACCTTGCGATCCACAAAGATCTCCCCCTTGAAGTAGGCTCTGAAGTTCTGGACCTCTGTGCCGATGTCCTCCTTCACCACGGCGTACAGAGGGACCCCAAGCTCATCCAGCTGGGGCTTCACAGAGGACAGCTCTGCAGCCTCCTGGGGGAGGGGGATGGACACAAACAGAGGCTGATTTGCTGATATTCAAAGGTGCTACGTGTAGCATTTTTAAATGCGTATCAATGTCAAATTAATCATGACACTTTGGTATAATTACCTTAAACAAATGAGACCGTGGTCAAGATGATTGGTAGCCTCTATCTCACGCCAGTGGTATTGTTAGTGCTAGTGTTTCTTAACATTAAGACCACGTTTCCCATAAATCATGTTGCTTCCTCTCACAAAGAGAATGTTACTTCTCCAATTAAGAGTTTTCTCCTTGCTTTACTGAACAGGATAAACGTGTTGGAAATAATTTTTCCATAGACCTTTCACCATTGCGAGAGTCTTTAGTTTGAACTGGAGGAACAGCGCCCTGTTCCTGTTTTGTGCCATGAAGCAATATGCTGTAAAGCAATCCAGCACCTATCCCATGAAATCTGACACAATGTAAAATGCAGTGTCAAGGTCGGTAGGGGCTACTATTCCGGCAATTCTCGGCAATGGTCTTGTTTGTTTACAGTAATGACACTTACAATTTATTGATGTTAAAATGCTACATGTAGCACCTTTAACACACATAAAAATCATAAAATGACATAAAAATCTACAGTTGACAGGGTCGATTACATTTAACAATTTGCAGTAACAACAGGGTCAGAGTTAGGGTACCGAGCATCAAACAAGACACAATGATACACCCCTTCTTTTCCTCCACACAATAACACACAAAAATGTACGCCTACAAAACCGGTGATCTCATTCAAATCTGCCTGCCACCACTGTAGATACAGTATAATCAGTTTGTTCCAGTAAAGGCTGTGTGGTGTTGAGCGGAGAACAATGGCAGAGAGGACCCATGGGGATAAGGTCACTGTGTCATGTTGGTGGACAGAGGTTTACAGTTGGAACTAATTATACTTATGAATCACATGGATATCCAAGTGACAGATGCGTCCTGTTTCTCAGTTTTAGCTTCTCTACTAAGACAACAAATACAACACAGTGATATATTACGCCATGTGGTGGACGGTTTACTCCAAAGAACCTTACTTACAAATAAAAGTGCATACTATTTTCATCTTGGCAACCCCAGCGGGAAATACTGAATATGTCTTTAAGTTCAAAGTATGTACATGTTCTCTCTCTCTCTCTCTCTCATGTACACACAGACAGACAGAGTACCTCTCTGCACAAGGATCATCCAGGGCGCCTCACAACCATGACCACTGCTCCATTCCTCTCCCACAGAGTTCGGCCTTTCACTGTCTTCCCATCTGCAGAATCACACAACCCATATGAATTGAATATGATTTCAGGTCAAAATCAACAGCAGTTTGCATCCCTCTCTGGTGGTGTTAGGCGGTCAGAGCTACATTTAATCAGAAAACATTAATTCCTACTGAGAATAACACAGTCTTCATTCAATATTCAAAGTATTGTGTTAAAAAATGTTTTCCTCTACAACTAACACTCTATCAGCCATAAGCAGTGTAAACATTCTTCGTTGGAAAAACAATTTTCTTTCCATCACCTCCTGTTGTTGTATTGAGGTCTGTGTTTTCCAGTTGCTCCAGAGAGGCCAGGACTGACTTGGTCAGGAATAAGTCAGTGTTGGCTAGAGCCAGGGCGATCAGCACTGTAGCCACAACTGCCAGACCCACATACCACACACTGAACAGCTCCCCCTCCAGGATGGAGGAAAGCACTAAAAACAAGGAATATTAATATTCATTAGTTGCACAAAAGGTGTTTGCATAGAACACTTATTTGGTTTAATACACAAAAAGCTGAAGCGATTGAGGATGGTTCATATTCAACGTTGATTAAAGTTGACTAAAATTATAGTGTAAATTCTGTTTAAACTAAATCATAATTTGTGCTCTGTAGTGTTGCATGTCCAAAACCTCCTCTGCCTGTGCATGTCTGTATCCCTGTGTGTTCTTCTGTTACAGCAAAAAATCTATTATTTCTCTCGGCAAAGCCTCTCCTGAAGATGATCTTAGTAGGGCTTTTCACTCAAAACCATTCAAGGAAACACTGTCTAACCATGCAGAACACAATGACTCAGTTCCCTTGATAAAAACTGTTTGTTTCACTTTAAACTATATACTGTCGTTTCCGAGGTCGTCACTGGAATGTCTGATAAGGTTCTGGCACCCGGGCATTTAACATATTACCAAGTTGTTCTGAGGGAGGATAACATAAGGACAGATATCTGAAGGACCACACCCTTAGTCTGTGCCACCAAGTTTGTATATCAGCCATGGCTGCCCTTCTCCACAAAAACATTGTTTCTCCCGGGATTGTTTCAGTCTCTTTCCTCAGTTGGTTCATGCAGATGCACAGACATAAGCATGCTGTGTAATAAACAGGATTAGAGCATGATAGATTACATTTAAGTACTGCCCATTAATTAAGCACAGACTTGATACCAAGCTGGCACAAAACTTATTAGTGACATGCCGCTGGCAGTTTCTTCTTGACTTCACAGAGCTCCAGAATGTATTAAGTATCATAAGCAACATCATGCACTCATTGTCCTGTAGAAGCCAATAAAAGCATGTTTGCTTAAAATATCTAATGTCATACTTAATGCCCCTCATTAGAGGCCCTGAACTTAATTCTGTATTATATTGTACTATGAAACAATTTTATAAAAAAAAAAGTTAAATGAATAATACCAACTTGCTGCTGTAGACGTTTCAAATCCACAAACAAGAGTCCAGTAAGATCTGTAGTCTACTCCTCCCCAGCTTCAGCCTCTACTGTACGAACAGCTTCAAAATGCTGCACACATTTCTGGTCACCACTTATTGCAATGTCATCTTGAGTGGGAGTGCACCAAAAGTGAGTAAGAGCTATATGGCATTAGAGTTTGGCCAATCCCAGCTCCCAAACTTTTGATATAATGGAAACTTTCACAGGAAATCAGACTGACCTCATAAGATGTTTGTGTTGGAACAAGTTGGCTACAGTAACTCCAAAATTGGAGTCTTTCCCAAACGGAATTCAGCTGACATATCTTCTCAGGGAGAGGTTATTTGAAGAATAAAAATAAAACCCAGATGTACAGCACATGGTGACATTTTTATTGTTCAAAAGGTCATGGTCTCTTGGCTCCCGAGATAACCTAGCTGCAAGAGAGTAATAAAGGGGAACTGAGTGTTTGACATCAGGCCTGCTCCCTCTATGGAGTTTAGAAACAGACCATCATTAACACACTCAGAGACCTTTATAACACATTCATACCCTGCAGGCCAGGCTTCCCAGAACTCCAATGAGACCACTGCACCAACAAACTCAAAAGTCCTCTGTACACTTTTCAGACATGTACATATATATACACACATCCCCCTCTCCAGCTACATAAGCTTTCACATTGCAACTGTCACACGAAAACCTCTAAACCCCAATTTAAGTGTTTTTCAACTATAATAGTTTGCATTAATGTGGGTCAGGACCTTATTGTCTGATAGAAAGGCCTACATTCTAAAGTTTCTAAAGTTTAATTTCAAAGATATGATTGTAAAGCTGTTTAACTACTTAACAGGATTTAAGGATATGACTTTTATCTGATAGTGGTAATATCATAGAGCATTATTTCTTCTCTAGAGGCACAAGTTCCTGTGGCATTCTCCTGGCCGCTCGGATGACATCCAGAATGTTGACCTTGTCCCCAAACTCAATCTCTCTGTGCTCCAGCATTATTCCCTGGAAGAGAATAAACACAATGGGTGCAATGAGAAATAGTTTGACTTTTATGCAAATCAAGGGAAGGCTCTTGACATCAAGTCATAAAAAAGGAAAGCCTGAAAGTTATAAGTAAAGTAGTAAAAAGTAAAAAGTCCACCCCAAAACACAATCTATTTAAACTATCTACAGCTCAAAAGTTAATCAGGTTTTGGTGTCAGTCCCTCAGAATCAACGAGCGAGGGCTTCTTTCTAGACTCACTGTTTTGCACCGATGTTCAACAATCATACTGTGAGAAATCCATCGTAAAAGAGGCAGAGAGACAAATTTCTGACAATAGCCTCTGTAGACCACAATGCAATGCAGCCACAAGAGGTGTTGTATTTTGAGTAAAGGACGCCTTTTCTCAACTGGAAAAACTTGCTCTCTTGCTGTTATTATGCTTTCGCTATCACCATCACTCTCTCCACCTAAACGTACTGAATACCAATCAAAAGATATTTGTGCCTATGATAACAAAAAAATACTTAACAGATCACACACATTTTAACTTTCCAACCAAGACAACTGTAGGCATACTGGGCTCTTTCAGTGGCTTGTTTAATGCTGTCAATAATAGATATGGAAGAAGACAGCAAAGTGAAAGGCGACATGAACACCAGTGGCCTCAACAGAAAATAATTTTCTTTAAAAGACAGACCAAATTCTGTGAACTAACAAAATCAAGTTGGGTAGCCAATTGAGGATGACTCGTATTAAACATTGTTGATTAAAGCTGACTAAAATTATTGTGTAAATTTTGTTTAAACTAAATCATAATTCATTCTCTGTAGTGCCACACCCTGCTGGCCTAGGGGTAAGGCCTAGGACTGAAGCCCACCAAAACCTCCTTGTTTCAGCAAAAGATCAAAAATACTTTGGGAGTTGCCTTACTGACTCCAGCAGAGCTGTTATTTCTGTCTCCTGCTGATGATCTTAGTAGGGCTTTTCGCTCAAGAGTGATTCAAGGCAACACTGTCTAAACATGCAGAACACAATGACTCAGCTCCCTTGATAAAAAAAAAAAAATCCCACTGTTTTTATTTCACTTTAAACGATTGTCAGTTGTTTCAGAGGTCATTACTGGAATGTCTGATAAGGTTCTGGCACTCTTGGCAGTTTTTATTTTTAACTTGTTATGAGAGAGGGTAACATAAGGACAGATATCTTAAGGGCTACACAGTTGTAGGTTACCCATTTTGTCAGCCAATAGAAACAAAGATCAACCAATCACAGATTACAAAAGCATGCTTTTTAACTAGTAGACTACTAGTCTAGACTAGTAGAGTCGAACCTGAAAAGGTAGTCTGTGGTCGAAGGGTGTGCTGGCTTGCCTCTTCTATAATTAGTATCACTAGTAAAACATTTCATCATTATGTAATTGATTGTGTAATGATGATTGTTGTTGGATTATGTCTGTGCCAACTGTTGAAGTTTTACCTGCTGTCCTGGTCCAATGACGAACACGCCACCAAGGACAAAGCCCTCCCCGAAAATGTTTCCCATGAAGCCGTTCTTGAAGGCCCTCAGACCGTTCATCCACACCCCCACACGGAGGAACGCAAGGAGACCCATCTTCCGCTCACGGGGCCCATAAAAACGTCTCTGCAAGCAAGCAAACAAAAGGACTTCCAATGTTTCAGCAAGGCCTAAATTGATTCCCACAGATCTTGAATGACTTCAGTGTATTCAGAAAGTATTGGTGCTGGAACTGGCTCAGTCCCCAGTTACCATGACTGGTAGCATGATCAGTGGTCCTCGTATGAAAGAGGACCGCTGTAGCAGAGAAAGCTGACTAGACAATAAACCAGTTCATTACAGAAATAAGCTGCACCTTTTCATCCAAGAAGACCTCGCCCTTGAAGTAGGGTCTGAAGTTCTGGACCTCTGTGCCGACATCCTCCTTCACCACGGCATACAGAGGGACCCCAAGCTCATCCAGCTGGGGCTTCAGAGAGGACAGCTCTGCAGCCTCCTGCAGCCAATGATCAGTGAACAAAAAAAATTCTGAAAACCTCTGACAGGGTTTTGTTCATTGCCATAGTATAATAGTACTGCAATACCTACAAAAACTACTACTGCTGTTGTAAATATTCTCGAATATTGTAGTGATAGGGGATTTTAAAAAAGGAGGATAAGGTCACTAAATTCACAATTGAGTATCATCAGATACAGTGTGTCCTAATAAGAATATTAGCGATTCCTCATTAAGGCATTACTTTTCCTGGGGGGAAACACATTTGACACTTATGAACCTGGATCCAGCTGAGGCACTGAACATAAACAAATTGAGTAAAACATCATCACACTGATGGGACAGGATCTTACTAACATATTACCTCTCTGCACAAAAATCATCCAGGCCGCCTTACAGCCATGATTACAGCCCCAGACTTGTCCCATAGAGATTTGGCTCTGAAAGTCTTTGTTTCTGGGTGAAGAAATGAGGTGAAAGGGGAATTAGGCAATACAATAGACTGAATGCAGAGCAACAGTAATTTCACAGTGCTTTAAGATACAATGAAATCAATAAACGATTATAACAAAAATGAAAAACAATGACCAGCTTCATTAGCATTAGTATTATTATCAAACAATGGAATAACCAGTCACAGAAAACAAGACATTAGTGCAGACATTTGAAGAGTGAAAACAAGCAGTGCTAGGAAATTCGCAGTTGTTGAGCTGTATTGTCTTACCTCCTTTCAAAGTTTTAAGGTCAGTCTCCTCCAAATGTTTGAGAGTGGCCTTCAGCGGTGGTGTCAGGAACATATCAGTGAAAAAATTCATAATACCAGCAACGAATGCGCCGACGGCCGCCACGGCGCGTGCTACGACGTCCATCGTCTGCTGCCTTGAATCTGCCATGAAGAGCAATAAACTCTGCAAATATTCCTCTTCCTCAGTCCATTTTAGTGAATCTTGCTGACTAATCGCTCGGCTCACCACTTGTGACTCAACCGCGGCTAAAGCACGTTTGAATTCCAGCTAAATATAATCCACTCAGATTTTTTCCAAACTGAACCCTTTCTCAATCGACATGGACCTTGATACTGATCAAACACGGCTTGATTAGATGCAGACCATGCAGCTGTGATCAATCAGTGAGGCTGCAATCAAGTCTGCTGGTGATCCAGCAAATGCCAAAATGAAGAAAGAAAAAAAATAAGTCGCATTAATCACTTTTTGCCCACATGCCCAAAGGGGACTGAATCAGATTTGAAAACATGTGGGCTTTAATATCAGATATGGCGAGACTGGGAATGTTGCAAGATCATGTTGTTACAGATTCTGCAACGCAATCTGTGTCATTCTTCCCAAACGGAGTGGATAATGACCTTACATAAGAGCTGAATGAAAAGACTCTTAGGAAACAAGTCACATGAAACATGAATCATCACAGCAAACTTTACCCTCTTCCTCTTGCCTGTGTAAACACGGTTCAATAAATCTCAGATACTGCAATAAACTGCAATAAACTGAATAGATAAAAAAATAATTTAATGATTTATTATTCATTTATTCAAACTGCATATTTACACACACATACAGATCCATCATTCACACGTCCTGCTAATAGACTTGAGCAGGTATTAGGTCAGTGACAGTATTATATAAACTCATTTAAATCTATCTAAAGTATGACGTGGATCAATGAGAAAACAACAGTGAGTAGTTCATGTCTGTTCTGCTTCGTTTTCTTCCTCCTGAAAAGCAAAACAAGGCTCAGTTAGAAAATATTCATCAGTGATATGATACATACTGCAAGAACACTAAAATATAGGCACAGAGACTGAGAACAGTTTAGGCCTCTTCACTGATGGGCACATTTATTCACTTTAGCATTTGAAACAGACACGCATAAATCATCATAAATCATAAGTTGTTCCCTGTTGACCTGCAGAGTCGAGATGATAGCTGATTTGTTCTTTTAACAACCCTCTACCTTCTCCTGGGCGTCTTCCTTGTCAGGAGGAGAGTTTTCAGGTTCCCCTTGCGGCATCGCTGGCCCCTCGCCCACCGGTGTCCCATCTTCCATTACATCACTGTCAGCTGCAGCCGTGGTATCAGTGGTCCCACTTGTCTGGTGCCTGTCCTGAGATGAGGTAGTTAGAACAGTACTGGTTAAACATTAAACCGATGTGTCTTGCATTTCTTTTTCTAGGTTTCCATCCTCAGTGCTGAACAGCATCTCCCCTGACTGCACTGCCTCCAAGACCTGCTAGGACTCATAAGCTTCATACTGCTGCCTCCTCTGGACGCATTTTCCTTTAGTGTCTCAATCTCTAGACATGACTTTTGGGAAGGATAATGAATGTATGGACGTATGGACATGCTCAATAGAGACAGTATATAACGACCACCTTTTCCTGGTCCTGATGAGAAGGAGAAGTTGGTTTGTGAGTCTCCTGTTCCCTTTCCTTCGTCTCTTTTTCCACAGAAGGTGTCTCTTCTGGCTTGAGACCTTCATTCTGTGGGTCAGAGGCTGACTCTGCTTGGATGGAATCAGCAGGTTCACTCGTTTCAGGTTTATCAGTCTTCTGGTAAAACGGTTCGATGTGGGAAAAGGAGTAAATTAGACTCTGGACAACATAGCAAGCAATGCAATCCTATCCTTCTGCCTCTGCTCAGCCTGACTCCTGTTTTGTTTTCACCTGGACATCCAAGACTTTTTTGGGGAGTGAATGTTCAAAATGTTCCTCTATTCTTCTCAGCTGTGGTTTTCTTGTTCCATCTGACTCTCTTTCCCTTCATCTGGCCTTTTGAATTTAACCTGTCTTCAGCTCATCATAAACTTTTTAACCACTCTGTCCATCTATCCATTGTCTTTCCTTGATCTTTTATCCTGGGTCTGTTGCATCCTCAGTCTGAATACACGAGAACATGAATCCTCATTCTGGGTACATCAAAATCAATCTCAGACAGCATTCATTCACATTGTGTATTTCAGCAGCATCACCTTCTCTTCGTCTTGAAGGTCAAGGGAACGAGGATTTTCTTTCTCATGTAGCTCTTCTGTTTTGTTTGATTTGAAATCCTCAGCATCTTGGCTAGAAGCTGACTGTAATGGATCAGTGAGCTCCGGTTCAGCAGTCTCAGCTTGATCAGCCACCTGCTGAGCAGTTTGTGAGACAGGACAATATGTGATTCATCCACTTACCTTTTCATTTGTTATTAGGGATATAATATGTTACAATATAAAGCATTCAGGTAGTTAGTCTACACGACAGGTCTAAAATACAATAGGATGATATTTGGTCACAAAAATTGGCTCATCACCTTATCCTCATCTTGGACAGCCTCTTTCTCTTCTACTTGATCATTGCTTGGCTCCGCCTCAGTTTTTCCTGCAGGCATTTCTTTAGACTCATCTTTGACTGGAGTGCTGAGGACCTCAGAAGGGGAAGTTCTTACCTCCACAGGTTCTCCCACAGTGCTTACATCATCTGTAACCTTCACCTGGCAGACACACCACCTCCTTAAACCATTTGAAGCCAGTCATTTCACAATCACTCCCACACCATACGAGCAAAGCCATGATGCAAGCCATGCACAGAATGTACATAGGAGTAAACCTGCCACCCTCCAGCCTCCAAAAAGACTTCAGCAGCGCACACACCTCAAAACCAAAGTGGAAAAAAGAATAGCTCCTTAAGATGCTTAAAAGGTTATCAAAGAAGTGATTGCAGTGATTCAGGGAGGCACCACCACCAGAAGCACACAGACAACGTTGAGATCAGCTTTATCACCTCCTGTTCAGTGTTATTTTCCTGAGTTTTGACTTGGTGTTCCTCTGTGCCCTGCTGGTTTTCTGAATCAGCGGTGATTGGTTCCTCTACTTGCAGAGTTTTATGGTCCTCAGCAGCTCCTGCTGTGGCCGGTGGGGTCGTATCAGACCCTGGATGCTCCTTCTGAGGGATCTGCTGATGTGTTGATGAAATTCTTGTGGGCTTTTGCTCAAAATGTCATGTAAGGGGTTAATACATTTACTCCATGGGAGCACAGGTGTGTGAAATATATTACTGTGATGATGTTCCTTTTCTGAACCTCGCCTCTCTTCATTTGCTGTTCCTGCTGGTTCTTAATTTCAAAATAGGGGTCCTTTACCTCTTATAGTCTGAACTATGACTAAGATTAATTATGAACACTAGATCAACCCTCACAATTAAACTAAGCCAGAAAATGACAAAACAAGACAGCACAGCCTCAAGAATCTAAAGAAAGGAAAACAAATCTTACATCATCTCCCTCAGGCAGTGCAGCGAGACTCGGTTGGTAGGAGTCTTTGGATTGTTTGAACATAGGAGTAGGAGTAGATGGAGGAGATGAAACGTTTGGTTCAGATACCTTCAAAGATTAACATGTTGTGATTACTGGCTGAGGAAAAACACACACAAACCCATTATCAAGGGGATTTTGTCACTCAACATACTTTCTTAGACTCCTCCAAGGCCTCACTGATGTTTTGCTCCTCCTCTCTCAGCTTTTGCTGGTGCAATGCCTCTTCTCTGGCTGTGAGCTGCTCCTGCTCCAGCAGTGCCAAGTTGATCTTTTGCTGAAATTATAAAAAATAGTAGCATGAAGAATATTTTTATAGGTTTTTATTTCATACGTATATGGGTTCAATGGTCTAAAAGGCTCATTATGGATGAAGGAAACTCTGAACTGAAATTGTTTATGTGCCAGCATGGTATTGCCTTTCATTGCTACACCAGTGATACATCTGTCAGTAAAACCCAATGACTTAAGTAAATTGGTTGTATTACATTACTGCTGATGTTCAAGACTGGATGTCTCAGAACTTTCTTCATTACACTTTGATAAAAATGAAGTTGGTTTACTAAATTGTTCCTGAATGAATTTCAAGACAAATTCAGCAGTCTTTGGTGCTTTAACAGATAATATCCAGGCTGTATCTATAAATGAAGGCATTGTCTTTGATCCAAGTTTAAATCTTGAACAATGTTCCAAAAAGCTAGTCCAGTCTTCTCCAACTCAGGGATTATGCCAACCATAGATTGGTCCTGTCTCATTGACAAAGAGAGAGTTCTATATTATATGATATATATAATATATCCTTGACCGCCTCTCAGTGGAATACAATTTGGAGGTCAGCTCTGAGCTCTTCTAAATGTGTGAGATTTAGGATTATACAATACAAGATTCTGAGTAGAGCATATATGCAATCCCTGTTAGATTATCCAAGATGGACGACAAACACCAAGATTTATGCTGGCACAATTGTGGCAATCGAGGTTCATTACTCCACCTGCTTTGGGCTGTCCAGTTATTAAAACACTCTGGTTAGAAGTAATATCCCTAATGTCAGAGTTTTTTAATGTTAATTTCCCTGTATGTCCCATAGCATGCCTGCTGGGCCTAAAACCAGACAATAGTGTTGGAGTTATTGTTGACCGGCTCTGGACATTGGGTTGCTTGTCTACTAAAAGACTAATTCTTTTAAACTGGAAGGAACGTAAGCCAGCCTGCTTCTCTAGGGATTCGTGGCTGGAGGAATACCTGGACTTGCTGAATATGGAATGGGCATCCTGCCTGTTAAAAGACTTTGATAAGGGCCTGGAGGACCACTGGGACACTGTCCGCAAGTTCCTTGTTTCGCCCTAGCAATTAAGTCAATTAAGTGTGGCCTGTAGGAAAATCCTTGCTTATTCTCTGACCACTTTCTTGTAGGCTTGTATAAAGAATGTATAAGAAAGTAAAACCTGTCGAATGTTGTTGCGGGCTCTGGGTGTCACCCTTGCATCTCCCCCCCCTTCCCCTGTGTTATTTCTGTTTTGTTGTTGTTGTTTTTGTTTTTGTTGCTTTGTTTTGTTTTGTTTTGTTTTACTTTGTTTTGTTTTTTTGTTTTTTTTTATGCAGTGTTGTCTTTTGAATTCCCTTGTCTATTGTGTGTTTTGTATAATGGTAAAAATGAACAATAAAACTCTTAATATAAAAAAAAGACAAAGAGAGCGTTATACATGCTTTCATGTCTTCTTCTCTTGATTATCGTAACCCTTTATTTATCTGTCTTGACCAACAAGCTGTTGCATGGCTTCAGATTGTGCAAAATGCTGTAGCAAGGCTTTTGACTATGACTAAGAGAAGGGACCACATTGCTCCCCTTTTAGCACCCTTACATTGGTTGTCTGTTTTAGAATAAGATTTTACTGGCAATGTTTAAGGCTTGACAAGACCTTGCCCCTACTACATCTCTGACCTCTTAACCCCTCATGAGCCTGTGTGCAGCCGTAGATCCTCAGACAGCTCCCAAGTCTAGGCTAAAGACAAAAGGTGACTGGGCTTTAGCTGTCACAGCCATCACGGCCAGTGGCTTTGAAATGCCCTGCCTGAGGAGCTTAGACTGGCTAAACCGGTGTCATCCTTTAAAGCACCTCTCAATTTGTACACAAAGGCCTTACATAATTTCACCTGCATGTTCATCCTGCATTTTTTTCCCTTCTTTCTCATTGCTACTGTTTTTTCAGTTATATTTCTTTTTGATTGCCTGTTTGTTAAGCAGGTTGTAACTTTTGTTTTTAGGTTTAATATTATTATTATTTGAATCATCATTATTACTCGTAGTTGTAGTAGTAGTAGCAATAGTAGTAGTAGTAGTAGTAGTAGTAACGTTTTTCCTACAGGCGTGCAAGGCAACCGTAAGCCCAGGTACACAGTAGCCTATGTTGTGTAATACCGCCCCTTACTGACAAGAAAACAAAACAACAACATACCTCCGCCTCATATTGAATGTTGTCGTTGTATTTGTAAAGCCAGTGCGCCAGATATTCGACGGGGTCCACCGGCTGCTGCTCCACCACCTCGGCGAGTCCTTCAGCGAGACACTTTCCCAGATGTTTCTTTACATACTCCGAGTCCATTTTTCTCTCTGGGAAGTTGAAATATAAACTTAATAACGGGAGAGTGGGTACATTATTTCAAACAGTTAACCTCACTGCACTGCCAGCCAACGTTAGCTTAGGGAACTAACGTTACCGCTACTAACGTTATCTTAGCTAGAAACCTCTTCAGTGATGCAAAATCGATCAGGTTTGAAATGAACGAGCACTTGTCTAGAAAATAAATACATCTTTGCTCATTGCATTTTTACTATTTACATTACAGAGTGTACTATTTTGACACAATGTATAACTGCTATTGTTACTAAAATATCACAACTTATTTTAGCATCCAAAACAACTTAAACAAACCTTCCTTTCGTTGAGCGTCCGGATATGTGTTGTGTCTCCATGGTAACAGTGTCACTTCCTTAATCCTCCCTCCAACCCTGATAGAACAGTTCCTAGTTAAATGAACATGTGACAATTATTGGTGCTGAGATGTTTTGTTCGTTTTTTTGTTTGTTTGTTAGTTATTAATAATCAACCGCAATATGGTGCTTTTTCATCTTTTTCATACTTGATAATGGGACAGAGGCTGCCGTCTGGGCTACTCATAGGCCTACTGTCTGGCTAGTGTTGTATCTGCTGGGACACACACACACACACACACACACACACACACACACACACACATACTTTTCAATGCATTCTAGCAAGGACACTTTGATTCATTCATAAACCAGTGCGACACCTGCTTTTTTTTGGCCTGTAAATTTCTCAGGTTCTGACTTCCAGGCAACTAGATCATAGACTGCAGAGCCAGGTCACACATCAGGGGAGAACCACTACTGACCGGCTGGAATCGGAATGCGCTGAGATATACCGGGATGGACGACACACTCGCAGCTGCCACATTCCCTAGAACTGCTGGAGGGGAAACAGGATCTTAGCACATTCCTCGTCTCACAGTGCCACTGCTCAGCAGCCACCAACACCTGACCCTGACACATAGGATGCACACGGTAGTCCCCTCCTCCAACACACACACTCACACTTGCAAACATTTAGTGTTGTGGAGTCCTGTGATTCCTTATTGTCAGCAGAAATACTGCGTAAACAGTATTACACATACTTCGCAAGGGTAAATGCTATATGTATGCTGCACTACCTGTTGTCAAATTAAACTGCCTGTGGTCTATGTTGATTAATAGCTTTAAAGTAAAACAAAATACTCTGGGTTTTTTGCTCAGGTCTGACTTGAACTTGGATGACCTTTGCTCTTTGCCTGTCATGGTCCCTGCACTACAGAAATGGGTGCAAATCTTACCGGGGGACCTCTTGTATCCTAAAGTTTCATCATCTCTTCATGATGTTTGTCATGTCCTGTCTTTATCAGTTCATATCAGTGCAAATAAACTGTGCAGTACACTAAGTGGTGAATATGGCAACTCTGTGTACACAGCCATAGACATCCCTACGGGGAACACAGGGGCCCCTGGCTACAAAGAGACAAAGACTAGGCATGAGGAGTGGGTGGAAGAGCTTCAAAGTAACCCTTTGATGAAATGAGCGACTACTGGAATGTCTAGCACCGGGGATTTGATTTTGATTGGTCCAGCGGCTGACATGGCTGTGACAAAATGAGAATGTTCGGCACACAAGGAGTTAAAAAAAGTTTCTCCAGGAAAAAATTTAATCCCTCCCTCGCTTTTCGCCCCTCTGAATGGTCTAGCCCGCCGGTTCACATGGCCCCCTCCCCCTGTGAGTGTGAGCGTGTGTGTGTGTGTGTGTGTGTGCATGTTGTCTTTGCCTTATATAGTGCAGAGTTGTCCGGGTGCAGTGCCTTAGGACTGCGAGATTAGACTGCATTTCTTTTTGCAAAGGAGCAGCCAAAGTCTCCCACGCATTCTGTCTATCATCATTATCCTGTCTTGATAAGAATACAGGGACACATCAACTGCCAGCCTCCCAGCTCCATACTTGACATCTCTGTTTTCTCTATCTAGTTTCTTCCTTGTCAAACCACTCGTAGGGGGACAGAATGAATGGCTCAGTGGATGGGAAGTATGACCTGTCTCACCATGATGGGTCCTTCATGTTCACTTCTGAGTCTGTGGGAGAGGGACATCCTGGTGAGTAGAGGACCTGATGTTTTGTAGCCCCTCAGATGTATTCCCTTCATGCAGCATGCTGCAGAGCGCAGTATTGAAATGTAGAGGCATGCGTTGCACATAGGTCTACAACAAACTACGACTAATAGGTAGTAGTGGTTGTCCTGTGTTACAGCTTTTTTTTATGTTTCTGTGATCGTTTGTGACTTTGTGGAATGTGTGGATCCCTGAATGGAGACTATCGGGTGCAGGGAAACAGCCACACTGCATGGAGGCATGCATGTGATTGCACCATGCTAGAAAGCAGTTTTGATGGTCCACACACCACTGACTTCCAATGCCACTGTAATTTTCTGACGTAATTGTATAGCATGGAATATGGACAGTATAGATGTGAGTGGATTGACCCATTTCTCAACTTAATACATGCATAGAGAGAAAACTAGTAGCTGCACGCAATGTTTCAGAATGTAGTATAACTGCAAGAAAGTTGCACTCTGTAACTGAAAATTTAATAAAGGACAATCTTGGGGACAATGTGTTGTGTTGACTTGCCTCTTACTTGAGAGCAGTTGCTTTCTGTAATGGTGATAATAGACATGCGGCACATGCGGGTTCAGTTTTATGTATTTGACTTTTGTGGAAGTATTTAAATTGTCACTGAACACTACATGGGGTCACTAATCTTCAACAGATTAGCGCATTGCCAGCTTTTCTGCTGCACGGTGGGTATAATCATAAGCAGTGCTGATGCCCCAAGTCTCCCACTCACACTGGACTTCACTGCATACAGTACTACGCTATGTTACACGTGTGTTGCTGACACCTCTCCACTGATGCTGACACACATAGCACATGGCACTGTTACACGAAATACAGGCACTCACACTTCTCCCAGGTGACCCGGTAACTGAAACTTGTTGTACAGGCTGATGTACTACTGCCATATACAGTATCACTATGCACTACATTCTTCCTTTTAACAGTAATGCAATATGTGGTATTCCCTTCTAAATGGATTAAATAATGCACTTATATACATATGAGTTGAATGCAAACAAGGAATCTTTGATGTGTTACAGTGTAGTAGCTAATGATAACGTGGCAGCACTTTAATGCTGTGCTGCCATACCATGCAGTGTAGCACGACACATTGGCATGCATCCACGAAACCAAGGCTATTCTTAGGGCCATAGCTCCTAATAGCCCCTTTTCCACTAAGGAACTTAAGCCCATGCAAGAACTTAAGCCCAGGAATTTAAGCTTAGGACTTTTTTGTTTGTATGAGCCAGGAGTAGTACTCTAATGGAAGGGTTGAAATTTGATATTGAGGCATCTGACGTGTGCAGTGAAAGGTCAGACAAGGAAACAACTCAGTATAATCAATTGAGATATTTGTACACCATTCCATTTTGTGATACCCAACCTAGTACTGCACATTTTGAAACAGTCAAGTGGTTTTCTTGTTTTCTAGATAAGATATGTGACCAGATCAGTGATGCTGTGCTGGACGCTCACCTGAAGCAAGACCCTGATGCTAAGGTGGCTTGTGGTGAGTAACAATGAGTTTCTCTCCAGCAGAGGGTAGCAGAACACAAATAAGGCACATTGTCTGGCCTCAGCAGACCTGAGTCAAATAATATTTGCAAGTACAGCTTGATCCAGGTCTGGTTCAAGTCTTCCTTTAAACCATGATAGTGCTATTGGGTAAGCACATTTTGAAATTTTCAAAAAGTAATGTTGTCTATGTACTGAAACAGAGACGGTGTGTAAGACCGGCATGGTGCTGCTCTGTGGTGAGATCACATCACGGGCCAATGTGGACTACCAGAAGGTGGTGAGGGATACCATTCGACATATCGGCTATGACAACTCAGACAAAGGTATGTAGAGCCTGAACTGTACAAACAGTCTTTTACATCCATATGCATCTGCTGCCCATTTGTTGCAGCCATTTTGTATCCCTTCCTGGAAGCATTCTGCTCAATCCATATGCGGGTGCATGAATGAACCCACTGCAACCCACTGGATTCATTGAATATGATTTGAGTCAGCACCAGCACTCTCTTTTGTGTGAAATTAGTTGATTCTGGTTCTCTCTCTCTCTCTCTCTCTCTCTCTCTGTCTCCCTCTCTCTGTCCAGGCTTTGATTATAAGACCTGTAACGTGCTGGTGGCTCTGGAACAGCAGTCCCCTGATATTGCACAGGGAGTTCATATCGACCGAGTGGAGAGTGACATTGGAGCTGGAGACCAGGTCATCTCAGACACCAATACAACTCGCCAACAAATACCCTCTTTTTCTTAACTTGGGCCATCCCATTTGGATTCTGGAGACTTGTAGTCATGTTATTATCTAAGGAAATGCCACTGATGAATGACAGGGGAGATTAGAGACCACAGTGCAAAGTCAGTGAGATGAAAGTCAGTGAAAAAATGTATTACACATACCACATCGGTGGTACAGATTGACATTGATGTCATAGTCTATCCAGTCAAATCCCTAACAGCTCTGAAATGGAGCACTGGATTTTTATTGATATCTGCATTTTCTGTGTACATGAGGGTAAAGCAATCTTAAGTGCTACAAAGAGAATAGAACACTGTAATGATAAAATCGAGGTTTAATTCTGCTCCTTCTCTGTGCACAGGGTCTGATGTTTGGATATGCCACAGATGAGACAGAAGAGTGCATGCCCCTCACCATCGTCCTCGCCCACAAACTCAACGCTAAGATGGCCGAACTGAGACGGAACGGGACGGTCCCCTGGCTCCGCCCTGACTCCAAGACACAGGTGTGGTATTACTGTATAATACTACAGTATACACAGAATCTAATTGTCTATAAATGGCCATAAACATGCCAATACATACTCTATATTTCATATGCTGTAAACCATAAAGGAATGCCCAATTTGCAGATATTCCCCAAATTATTTCTTCAAATAGAATAATACCATCCTTTGAGTGAAAGTACCTGCTAGTATTTATTCCTGTGTTTACATTGAGCACTCCAGTCGCTAGTATTGCTGTACAACATGAGGATAGCGGCTAATAGAGATATGCTTACCCGCAGAGACCAGAGCATGCCGGTATGCATGGTCTCTGGTTTTACCCCACTGCTGAGGGAAGCCTTTTCAGTGATCCTTCAACAGTCTCTGCCCCCCATGATCCCATGGACAAGCCTTATTGGTCCCTTGAGCCCCAATACACACCTGTCACTCACAAGCCTCGAACCCTTTGCAAAAGCTCAGATGTGAAAAGGGATGTCTCTCTATGGATGTGGATCAAGAAGCTATTTGGAGTTCCTTCTGTTGAGAAGCAGCCAAACGAAGCGTCACATGTCCATATCCCTAAACTAGCGTGTGTGGCTTACAGTTGAAAATTGATATTGCTTTGCATGTCTAAACACAGACGTAATGACCCAATTTTGACAGAACTCAATGTACCTACAGTCTGTGACCAAAAACTCTGTTCTGAAAGCTCCCTCATTGCAACTGAAGAATTTCACTCGAAAATAAGATTTGAAAAACCCTTACTAACTTATTGATGGCACATGAGTTAAATGGGTTGTGGAACTTTTTTAAGGATCCTAGGTTCTGAAGTCCTTGATTGATAAAATGATAACAGTCTAAATATTCGAGATATTGAATGCTGAACCTCATCAATGGATTTTGGAATAGACCTCTTCAATTTTTCTCCCTCTGTCACTGTCTGTTTTACTGTCCATCTGCCTTCGTCTCTGCCTGTCTCCCTTGCTCTTTCTTTATATAATATCTACTTCCTTCCTAGGTGACAGTTCATTACGCCCAGGAGAACGGTGCCGTGATCCCCAAGAGGGTGCACACCGTGGTCATCTCGGTGCAGCATGACGACTTTGTGAGCCTGGAGGAGCAGAAGGAGATCCTGAAGGAGAAGGTCATCAAGGCTGTGGTGCCATCCAAGTACCTGGACGAGAACACCATCTATCACCTGCAGCCCAGTGGACGCTTCGTGATTGGTGGGCCCCAGGTAAAGTTCTTAAGGCGGGATGGTTGCCTAGTGCTTACAGTGAACCATAACCATAAGGTGACAGGTTTGATCAGCATACTAACCTGATCTGTGGATTCTGCTCCTGGTGAAACGCTTATATGTCTGTCAAATTCAAGATTAAACTGTGCATAATATGGCAATTGAGCGCTCTAAATTCCTTTAAAATAATTCTATGTCCATGTTGATCCTGTTCCTAGGAAAAAGGCAGCACATATCCGTTCCAGCACATATCCGTTCTTAATTGCACAACACTTAACTGAGTCTATTATGTTAAAGCGTCTATGTATTACTATGTAGTTGCGTTTAAAATCCACAATTCCTGCATAATGGTTGCAAGAATCTGCCTTTTTTAAGAGATTTTTGCCTTTATTTGACAGTTCAAAGTAGAGACAGACAGGAAAGATTGGGGATGATGACATGCGACAAAGGCTCTGGGCCGGATTCGAACACATAAGGTCACGTTTACATGATACAAGCCTTAGACCACGTTTGTGTGCAGTACAACAGTAAAGCTTAGTTTTTTCTCTGGCAGGGTGATGCTGGCGTGACTGGCAGGAAGATCATTGTTGACACATACGGCGGTTGGGGAGCCCACGGCGGCGGGGCCTTCTCTGGGAAGGACTACACCAAGGTGGACCGCTCAGCTGCGTACGCTGCCCGCTGGGTGGCCAAGTCCCTGGTCAAGGCCAAACTGTGCAGGAGAGTGCTGGTGCAGGTGAGACGTCTATCCACCAAATCCATAAGGAATCTGCCAAATATACAAGGAATGTTGGTATCTTTATGTGAAGTTTGATGTTTTCCCTGAGAATCAACTATGAGCTAAGATGAAAAGGAATGGAATTCTAAATTTTTGGGCCAGCAACTTACCTTGTAATCTCAGACCACTAATACACAGGGCTTGAGTTGCAGGATATACAGACCTTATGGTGTAAATGCATTTTTTCAGTCATTTGCTAAGGTGCTTTGTAAACAGTCCGAATGTCAAATTGTATTTGCAAATGCCTTTCATGTTTCTTAGCCTACCTACAGTACGTTGACACCAGATGGGTGGGGCTTATCTCATAGGATGACAGCATGAGTGACAGAAAAGTTAGCGAAATCACAGGGAGGTATTTAAAAGTTGATTTAACATACCTCTCTGTGATTAACATCTTACCTGACACTATTCAATTGCCCTAATGAAATAAATCTCACCCATATTGTATTCAAGATATTCAAGAAATATTAATTCCAACCACTGTTTTAGTAGAACCTTAATGCCAACCCTAACCAAGGTCTGAAATACAGATCAATTGTGTAAATGACTATATTCCTCCTAAGTTGGAAGTCATAAGTCATGGATGGGTCATAAGTAATGCATTACTATGTCTCCCATGCCTGTGTTTCCAGGTGGCTTATGCCATTGGAGTGGCCCATCCACTGTCCATCTCCCTGTTCACCTATGGCTCCTCTCAGAGGAATGAGAAGGAGCTGCTACAGATTGTCAATAAGAACTTTGATCTCAGGCCCGGCGTCATTGTCAGGTGAGCATTGCGCAGAGATTGCATCTTCTTGGTTGTTACATATGCAGTGTGATGTATCAAACACAGCCATAGGTTTTGTTATATCTTGAATAGACCTTTCTTGTTTTGATTGTTTTACAGAGACCTGGACCTGAAGAGGCCAATCTACCAAAAGACAGCCTGCTACGGCCACTTTGGCAGAAAGGACTTTCCCTGGGAGATCCCCAAGAACCTCAACTTCTAATGTGCGTGTGTATATGTGTGTGTGTATGTTTGTGTATCTATGTGCCAGCGTGTGTTTATATAAATGTGAGTGTCAGGCTATAGCTACGTACATGTGTAGCTGTTTTGGTGTGTGTCTGTGTGTGTGTGTGTGTGTGTGTGTGTGTGTGTGTGTGTGTGTGTGTGTGTGTGTGTGTGTGTGTGTGTGAGATGAGCGTCAGACAAGCTACATAGATAGCTGTCCTCATGCTCCTGTAACCCAGTAGGAGGGCAGCTGTCACAAGACAGGGGAGGGGCAGGGAGGATGGGCAGGGGGGTGCTCAGTCCCTGGTCATTGGATGGGGGTACAGTGGGTTTGGGGGAAAGGGGCGTCATCTGTAATTTATGATGTCATAACCCCCTCAATGGTAACCAGAGATATGGGTGAGCTGTTTGGTATTTTTATCACATGGATACAGTATACAGACTCATGCTTGCAGACACACACATTCTATTTTTCAGTGCAAGTGGTTTCAAAAGAGATTTAGCAGGTTGAGAAGGTTGTAGATTGATGCCACTGTTGGACTTTCATCTGTTACAACAGGCTTACACAAATAGGTGAATGACCAAATGTAAGGTAGAATAGCCATACATTTGTTTGCAGAGACATTTCAGAGCCAGTGTCTTATCTAACATCACCGAGCTACATTTGTCTCTATTTGTTTGGTCTTAAAACATCTTGAATTTAATTTGCTGAGACTTGTAGACACTCTGTGGCTGATTTCCAAAGAACGGCGTAAGGTGAGGTGTAACATTAGTAAGGAGATACAGTATAGCTGCCCCAAACCAGTTTCAACTGTCCTCTGACTCTGCAACCTTGTGAACCGCTGTCACCTTTGTGTCATCTTTCTCTTTTCTAAAAGCTGACCATATCAGATTCTTCACACACATTTTGTCAATAGAGCTGGAAAATTATGTAAATATGATTTTTGAACAATAAAACCTTTTAACAAGAAGCTATCTTTTTAATTTTCTCATAAAGCTCCATATACTCACTCACTGTTGCTGGATCATGGAAAACATGAAATGAAGAAATGTTGTTTTTTAAATTTTCTTTTATTTTTTGGTTTTTATTTTTATTTCTGCATACATTAATTAACTATATTTCTTGGAAACATATTGATATATATGATCAAATACAGCATGGTGATTCTCTCCTCTAGTTTGGTCCCATTAAAGCTGGAGGGAGTCTTCATCACTGAGAGCAATGATACAACTGGCAACTTTTTTGGCAAGGAGAGACACAGGGCAAAATATACAACAGAACTTACCTGGGCAATATGAGACATCTACTTGGGCAATATTTCCCAAAAGTGTTGCCCAAAAAGTTGCCTGGAGTATCACAGCCTGAACTTGTCTGACAACACAAACCTTGAGCGCCCCCCAATGGATGTAAAACTGTCAACATCAGAGAACTGTTCAACATGACACAGGGACAAACGTGTCCCACCATAGAATTTAGGGTAACAACACAAATCCTTTTACAAAGTACAACAATTAAACCTCTTTATATGAAACAAATAATTATTGGCACACAATAACAATCCCTCTGTGGTCAGGTTTTGAATTATTTTCCCTTACTTTTGAGGCAATGAGTGAAAGCTGATAATGTAACAGAACTTCCTGAGAAGAAACAATACAGAGTTCGGTGTCTGAACTTCCAAACACAAAAACACGCCAATACCGACCCGCGACATTCTGCTCTGTAAGCAAAGACATCTAAGGCACTTACAGGATACTGGACCTGATGAAAGGCAACTGCAGGCAACAATTCAGAGAGCGATTGAAAGATTAAAGCAAAGATCAAGGATTGTGCGTGTGTGTGTGTGTGTATCTTCACAATCGTTTACTGGCGTTTGATTGTATTCCAAAAGGCACTTGTAACATACAATGTTGTGCAATGTTTTGCATTGTGAATCCCTTCTGGCTGCACTTTCACAAAGCAGTATAAAAGTTTATAGTCTGTCAGTCTTTGGTCATTGCTGGGTAGAACAGCTTTGGAGCCACGGCTATATGCGATATGCAGGATGCAGGGTCCAGGCTCCTCCAGATTGTTCCTTGGTCCATCAGTCACCCTTCAGCCTACATGTGAATGGTCAGCGGCGCTGTGGCATGCTGTAGTTAGGTTACAGCATAGATAGATTCTCTGGCTGGTGGTGGTTGGGCCTTCCTGCCTCTGTCTTATGGTCAGTGGAGGAGAAGTTGTGGCCCCCCCCTCCTCTGGACAGGACCATCAGGGTGTCTCCCGACATGCCTCCAAACTCAAACGCAAACGTCCCGTAGAATAGCATGATGAGCATGCAGAACATCCACTCAAAAATGGCAGAGGCATGCTGCAAGGTAAAGCTCTCCTGGCAAAAGAAAACCCCACCTGGTGAATGGAGGTTAAGGAGAACAATAGCTGCACAGCAGGAGTGTGGAGCAAGCGAGGGTAAGTAAACACACACAGAGACACAGTGACACACACACACACACACACAAAGGGATGTGACACTCTTCTTTCTCCAGCAGGGGGCCATGCAACACTCTATAAAATAACCTGCCAACAAAGTGGAGGGAAAACCAAATGGTCAAAGAACTCACTCTCACAGTCAAGATGATGCAAGTGAACACAACACATTCGTCCAGACAGTTGCCATTTAAAAAGCAGTGCAATTTGGTGACATCATAGGGTTGCATTTTCCTGGATGTTACAACTCCAAGAAAAAATACCTTGAGGGATTTTAGGAACATGTCTACTTTTGCAGCGCAACATGCTAAAAGCTAAAATTTCAGTGGAATCCCCCTCAGCAACAGTGAAACTTTACATCTGCAGCATGTTGGAAGGATACTGAGCACCAGGGCGATGAGTGCCAGCAGGGACATCCCCACACGCAAGTGTCCCATCCGATACTCCTCCTGGGTCTTGGCCAGTCTGTAGGTCAGAGCCGACTGGAGACACACAAACAGCATGCTGGTGGGGAAAGCCACTCCAGCTCCAACGTAGTGGAGGACTTTGGCATAATCCACCTAAGAGGAAAACAGCCAGACAGATAAGCACACACACACACACACGGAAACACACACAGAGGCACACACATACATAAACACAAAACAGTGTTATTACACAATTCTCTTGACAGACAATCTCTTAACCATATCCATAACCCTCAAAACTATGTGTCAACTCAAGTCTAACTCTAATTCTGTAAATCAAATTCTAACCCTCAACCCTGTAAGTGTCCTCTTTCCTAATGGGCTCCGGAAAACGGTCCTTTGCACATGACCATCAGCTCTTCCATCAGGTTTTCTCGTGGGAACATTTGGACATAACACAAAGTCAGTAAAAAACACAGATTACACACAAACACTAACAAACACATATGCACGCACATACACACACGCACAAGGTCATCGTGACCCTACATCATCACTCTCGGTAATCATTGTTACAATATCATCTGACACAGAACGCCACGTACAAGGCTCTCACCGGCTCTAACAGGACAAGGAAAATACAAGATGAAAATGGAGCAGGGAAAACTGTAATGATGCTGCATTACAAAGTCAACGAGCTTGTCTCCGTTATTATCTCTCATGCTGAAAGAGACTGGTTAGTGTCAAGTTGATCTCAACAGCTCATAAGTTGCATATTGAGTTAACCTGTTTTTTGGGTACATCGTAACCATCTAATTTTATTTCTTTGAACCCTTACCATGTTAGTCCTGTTGAGGTCAAGAAACTCTTTCACAAGGGAGACATGAAAATGGCTATGAATGCCTTGGAGGTAAATCTGTTAATGTTCGTTTAGTCAAGATAATCACAAATGCCCAATCAGAACATGAGTCTGACCCTGAGATAGTTTTTCCTAACCTATGAGTAATCACAGCAATGTAGAACAAAATACAGTCAGCAATTGTAGAGAGAGCAGACTCTTAGGATTTTACAAACAATTCCTCTTGGGGTTGGAGCAACAGCGCAGAAGTGAAGTAAGCATTACTGGGTTAAAGCGGTATACGCTTCACTTGACTTAGGCTTATACAGATGTGTGCTAGGAGAGCAAGACCAATATAAGTTAGTTATATCCTTTGCTACAAATGTGCAAGCCACACGCACGCACATACCCACACACATATATTTTCAAACGCAACAGCTGGTACAATGATGACAGTTCAGCCCAGTACATGCAGTTAAGCGGATGACAGAGGTGTACTGTGGGAGACCCTCAGACAGCTGTTGAGTCTCCATAATTACAGGGAGGGGACATACGGGACAAGTAAATGGACGTCCTGCTTGGTTTAAGTGTATGCTCTTTGCTCTACGCAAACCGCCTGAAAGTTCCTCATTCATCCACATAGGAGGGAAAATGAATGGCAGCTGCTCTGCAGTGAGAGGATTGGCATTCCTTTAATAGCACAAATTATAAAATGCCTCACACTTTTTTAACGATGGAATTTAGGGGGGAAAGGGATGGGAAACAATACATTTACCCTTCCACCATTTCCCTGGTTACATTGGGTTATGAAATGGTCTCAGATCAGCCATCCTATTCTAAGATACTTGATACATACATAGTATGCAGGCCCAGGTCTAATGTAATAATATTACATGGTCTCCTTTCTGCAGCCATTCTTTCACCATCTCATTCATGACTTCCCGAAAGGCTGATTCAACATCAACACTCCGACTCTGAGACGTAAACAGCGGCCCTCGTTGTGTGTAGCTGTTTATTGCATCAACGAAACACTCGCTTGGCAGATGCAGTGACGAGGCATATTTATATACATTACAAGCTCAAAGACTCCTGCCATGTTTATTCCCGGACAAACAGTGAGGTTCATTCTGTAAGAGGGACGGCGGTACGGAGGCCTCTTCCTACAGCACATACAGGGAGGAGGGCCCGGCAGCCAATCAGGGGCCAGAAGGAAGAGGCGGACAGAGGTGGGTGCTGGGTTTTGAAGGCTCTGGGGGTGGAGTTTCTCTGGCGTGCTAAGTAGCGATCAGCTTCCCCACCTCCAAATCCTTAACTGCTAGTGGGTGAATTGCATGACGGACCCCCAGAACTGAATTCCCCTCCCGTCTAAAACATAGTTGATGGGACCCAGGCGTGTGCAGACAGACCAAGAGGAATCTGAGCCGGCGCGCTTCACACAGACAGGAAAGGGCCTCCCTGCAACATCAACCTCTGACATGCTCACGTGCATCTGCACACACCAGCACATGTGCACGTGCACACCCGCCACCACAGCTCTCTCTGCCCCCCAGATGCCTGCTAAGTGGAGTCTTATATCCTGACAACCGCACACATACTGTAGATACACACATGTCCAAACAAATAAATGTCACTGTGTTTCAAATACTGAACACATACTACATTCCTGGCAAAAACCCACAGTTACGTGTTCACTGTCATAATACAGACGTAACACAGAATTGGATCACCTAGGGCAGTGTGAATTCTCTCACCAGGAGCGGTGTATATGTGTGTGTGTGCTAGTGCCATATGTATGCATGCATGTACGTACATGTGCTGCTGCTCTCTGTCTGTATAGCTGTCTCTCTATCCCAACTATGTATTGTTATTTTGGCCTGCTGGAAGGGAGCAGAGACAGGGATCAAAAGAAAATGTGTGTGTTTCTTCCTTGTTAAGTTTTGTTGTCGTTTAGTCTCTGTTATCCAGTTGCGCTGTGTTTTTGTCGTCATCTTTTTGATTTCTTTTGTTTGTCTAATGGGCATGCACAAATATTGTCTGTGATGGCTGTTACAAATCGCCACACGAGCTGACATGGGTGACACTCACACTGCGTTGTTTTTTAGAGCAGGTGGGGAGAGGAGAGGTAAGGACAGGACTCATCATGAGAGTACGTCCTTAAACTGAACCTCTATTGAGTGTACTGAGGGCAGGAACACAGACACCAAGCCAGCGAGCCAAAACCTCTTGTTTTTAAGATCATACTACCACAGAGAAGCTGCCGGACGATTTCCAAACAGAACATCAAAAGAGATTTGCTTGGAAGGCCTACAAAGTGCTGAGAGCCTGCGGGGGGGATCAGAAACGCTCAGCAGCCACACCGCAGCAGACCACTATTCAACCAGAAGCATCACATATAGGGCTGAGAAGTTTGCTTTAAAGACAGTTATTCACTGACATAATCCTACTGATTATTCCAACTAAGTAACATAATCTTTACTTTTAGATTGGATTCCAAATGGTTATGGAGTTGCAAAGGACAATGTATTACAGTGTAAAAACACTGCTTTTAATAGTGTTGTTAATGTGGTTTTCTTCCTTTAAAATGTGTTACTAAGTAATCAAATAATCACAATAAATCACAGTTTTGGCAGTGGTACAAATTCACATAGCAGCAGATATGGCACGGCCGGGGCGCTGCAGATGGGGGGAACCTTTTCTTCTCTCTTTCACTCTGCATTCTTACACTCAGTTAAGATGATTTAGTGGTGCAAATCTCTGACCTGCACCACAGATCTCGGCGTTCAGCTCAAGGTATCTGTGTGTTAGTTAAAGAGACGCAGCATGGTCGGTGCTCCTTAGTCGCCCACCTCCAACGTTAACCCCTGTATTGTTTATATTACACTGAGGCCAAAGAGACCCTCTGCTTTTAGTTGCCATGGCACCAACCCATAAAACCCTACAAGGTGATTCCACAACAGCAAGCTCATAATGCTACAGTCTATGTGTAGGATGAAGCATGTAAGCTCTTTATGGGAGACAGACAAATGTCTTTTACCTCCTGCTAAATTCCAGCAGGTAGACTAAACTATGTGAAATGGGACTGGTATTGAGTGAGTCTATTAAAAATTCTACTTACAGTATCAAGGCCACGTGTTACAGTGCTGCAACAATAACAAAAGCCCCGCTTACTGTTACTAGACCACACCTGGGAAACCTCCAACCCACTAGCAAAGATCAAACGTCCAACTCAACTTCAGCGAGGCGATTGTGATTTACAATAGCCGGAGGTAGTGAAAATCACCAGCAGTGAGATAGCAATCAAACTTTGTGAATATTGTTTGGAATTTATGTAACAATTTATGCAACATAGGTATGTTTTTAGACTTTTTCTGCAGGGTGCCATGCTGTAAAAAAGATTTTTTTCAGTGAGCAAGAGCTGATTTTACAAGCTATGGTAGGTTGATTTTCCTATTTTTAGTGGGTAGTTTAAGCTGGGTAGCAAAATGTCCTCTGTTATAAGTAGCTAATCTACTATCCCACTACATTTTATTCAGTCAACCTTACATTACATTTTCTTTAGGACACTTTGGTAGCTAGCTAGTAACCACATATACCAATTTCGTATTATTCTGCCTGAAATCCACCTTTGGATCCCAACCCATGGAAACTAGTGTAATGGACCACTAACACAATCTGGATATATAAAATGGTAATTAAGCTTTCTTACATAAATTTCCACATAATACAATGCTAAACTGGCTGAGTAGTTAAACTTTATTATAAGCTTTAGTATTAGACAATATCTATCAACAGGTGCCAATATCGATATGGACCAAAAATCTATTATTTAAGTAAAATGTTACTATGGAGCCTGAAGGAGGAAGAATATGTTGCTATCTTGTGCCTTTATCATCCTTGATTGACTTAAACTGAAAGATTACACAGAGAGACACAAAATGGCTGCAAGATGGGAGCTGTGACATCAAATGCAAGTAATATGTGTGTAATATGTGTAATATGTCTATCTATCTATGTAAGTGTTGTTCTTGTGCCATGTGTGTCAGCATATGTACTGTGAAGCTGTGTAAGCCGTCAATATGCCTCTAAACCAGTGTCACCAAGACAAATTCCTGTACTGTTACTGTTCTTGCTGATTCTGATTCAGACTGTGATTACCTGGAAGTTTCCCACCATGATGAGTCCAGCAGCACAGATCCAGCCGGTGGAGAGGCCTGCCGTGTTGAGAACGCAGTTCTGGTGCTTCTCTATTACGTGGGCATAGCGCAACAGGCCAATCAGCATCACTGGAAGAACAGATGAAAGGAGGGGGAAATGAGAAATGGAGAGGAGAGAAAGATAGCGAAAGAGGTGAGAAAGGGAGACAGAATAGCATATTCCATCATATGGGTGGTCAACCACATTAGCCAAAGTGAGCTCTCTCAGAGTGCCCGCACTATGAACTGCTCTTGAAATGTTTATAGTTTGGGTCTTTTCCCAGTTTTCCCTCATGTTTAACACTTCCTGGGTTAAATGCCATTTTCTTGTTCTAAATAGAAGGATTTTTTCAACAACAGCGATTGCAGTGATGTCTCAAGATGGCCTGTTATTTCCAGAAACACACATTGGGTTCAGGAGTTACCTTTATGCCAATTTATTGTGAATAATTGCTCACTGTTATCACTAACTATGTGAATATAAACTCTATAAACATACTCAACATTACTGAACTGTGCTGCCCTCTAAATTTCAAGGTGGAACAGCAGATTGAGAGAACAGAGCGTGGAGCCGGGGCCAAAACGTAGAGAGATGATGTTGCTAGGAACTGAAACCTCTATATGAGCCGATTCCTAATGTCTGTTTACAAAACTACTCCATCACAGCTTCACAGCAGTTTCACAACATTTCCAAAGGCAGCACACTGCTCTCCCACAATTCCATCTGATGCTCATGCCGTCATCTGGCCATCTGGCGTCCATCACACTGCCAACTACCGAGAACCTGTGTTTTGATGTTCATACTGTCAGTTTCTGATGATCAAGTGTACATCGCAATAAGACTCCCTGTTTTGCTACTGAGTTTTCTGCGCGTTTCACTGGCTGCGGCACAGCGAAAGAGCTACTTTCTGGTCTGTGGGGTTCCAACCATTACCATTCTTCTCATCTCAGCTAACACCACACCTTGGAGTTAAACAAACTGTTTCACAAACATAAACTGAGTATTGTTTATGAGGGTGGAATAGAAGACGGGAAAGCTTTTGATGTCGGTGAAAATTTCCCGAAGTGTGTGCGTGCGCTCCCGAACACTGAAGCTTTCATTTCAAGAACTGAGGTGAAGTAAATGTGGCCTTGTGCTTTACGCTTTGACACCTGACCTTTGACCTTCCCGGGTCAGTGACAGATCTCCCAGGAGTTGATGACATCACTGCCTGTCCCTGCCACATGGCTTTTTGTTTATCCTGCTATAAGTCATTCAAAGCCTTGTACATTTCAACAGGTTACACTGCTGGGCTGTGGGGGGCAAAGAGGAAAGTTTGCCAAATTATTTTCCAACTACAAGTAATGAGGTGGACACAATACGGGCTGACAGGAAGATAAAATGTTGTTTCACAAAGATGGAGTTCCTAATGTATGATCTATTTTACACTATAATGTAAATATCAAACCTCGGGTCTGTGAGAAAAATGCCTCGGTTACGAGAAGCCATAAAGACTGGCAACACACTCACTGGGTGTTAACAGCCAAGTTGTAAGATAAACAGCACACGCAGAAAAAAACTCAGCAGAGAAAGGTTAACGGCCCTGTTAAACGTTCCCAAATTCCAGCGTTTTCTAAGAAAATCTATAAGAAACAGGTGTGCCCTGGTGAGACATACTGTGCTCTGGAGATGGAGTGATTGACGAGAATACAAATACACTATGTGCACCGTACCATGTACATTAGTTCATATTTTCAGCAGCAGTTCAAAGGCAAGCTCTTATCCTCACTTCTGCAGGGGAAAATGCCCACAGCAAAAAAAAAAAATGGTGTGATTGAGATTATAAGTGATTTTACTATTTTCTACAGCATTCAGTGTATTGCACTTTCCTTGGTTTCCATGGTTAATGTCAGTGGTATGTTGTGTTGGGGTGGGACTACGTGATCAGCAGCACTACACGCATCCCCCAACCCCAGTTCCTCCTAACTACTACGTCAATAAGACACAAAGTGCTGCTCAAACATAGGAGGAATTACTCCATAATACTGGTATTTAATGATCACTTCAATGCTGCCCCTTTTCTGACTCTGGCTGGGTAAATGTTTAACTGTAAGTGCTTAAAAAAACCAAAGACAAGCTGGTCTTATGAATCTGAGAATCTATACAAAGCCAACAGTATATGAGGTTTTCATCCGGGTGCAAAATGTTCCAGTAAGAGAGCCAGATATCCATTCACATACACTAAGCCTTCTATATTTAGTCAAACCTACTGTGCTTAGTCACAAAACTGAATTTGAGTGGGGTCCATTTGAACATCTCAATAGACTAATGATTGGTTGGCATACCATATATGGTAAATTCCTAAATTCTTAGAATCCTGGCAGAGTTTTATAAAGCAAATACTAAAGAAAAAAACTTCCATATCCGCCCTACACACTAGGCAATGAACCATGGGTAAACTAACCAAAATAGATGTTTTAAAGTAGTTTTGGCACAGTCTACATCTCCTTAGAGAGGGTCAGTTCCACAGTAGTTGCCCTCGTGGTCAGAAGGCGGCTGCTATCAGATCATGGGAGGCACATAGAAGGGGCACATTAAAAATGCACCTTTCAGGGCAGGGAGTAACTTTCCCCTACAGAGAGGGGGTAAAGGAGGGGCCTGGCAGTGGATTGTGGAACAGAGACTTGGCTGGAGCCACCACTACAGCTGGAAAAACAAGCCTAAAGTCTTGAGTGCATAGAGCCCCATTCAACCAACAACAGCAAATAGGGTGAGACATATGGGATAAGGTAGAAAAGTACTAGAGCTAAGGTCTCTGTATAGATGTAACTACTTTTTTAAGTCCCACTGTTCATGTTTCAAAACTGTACTGTGTATATTCATGCATTTCTAAACATCTGAATGAATACTTTTAAACCTAAACCTACGTCTTTATTGATACTTACCCATAAAGGAACCAGTGCTGCATATGAGACTGAAGAAGCAGCTTTCGGGTGGCAGGGTTCCACATTTACTGTAATGGAAACAGAGAGGAGGGAATAGTTAATATGGTTTGCCCTTCAGACTCACTGGGCTAAAGTGCATGCTAAGGTCTTGCATCGCTGCAGGTTCAAATCAGGTCCATGACCTCATAACCCCTGTTGTTGTTTTTACTTTTTTTGCTGTTTTTACTGTGCAGTATAAACTAGAGCAGAAGTTTTTCCTAGGAGAGGGGTTTGGCAGAGACTCCACCTTAGATAGATAGATAGATAGATAGATATATAGATAGTGAGGATTGTCTTGTAGGGAGGCTGAGGCAAGCTTGACACACCCCACTCAAGTCTTTATCCATGGATCCAAAGCCATATAAAAACTATTCAAAAACCAAAACATGAGTAAATTTAACCTGCTTGTAACACTAGTATTGTCCCACAGTCAAGACACAGTGACGACATCTTGCTGGGGCAAACCCATAGACACGTCCACAGTGACATAAACCTCTATGATTACGAATAGCTCTTCCAATAGAACACCCAGTTCATTATTCTGGGTTTTTTTGTATTGGGGGGGGGAAGCAGTTCTTACATTCTGTGACTCAGTGTGGTGATGTTTCAAAGAGCAGTAAAGGATCCACTATTCACAACAAAAGCCCTTCTTCCTGTCGAGGTGAAGAGGTCTCATCCCCCCCCCCCCTGACTGAGAGCTCCAGTTGGACAAGTGTGGGCTTATCTCACATGGCTAAAACACACTCTGAGCTCACCAACTGTACTGACATCAGATCTGGCTCAAGTAGTATTTGCCGTGGGGAAGGTTACTTTCAGAGGAATTTAGATAGTGCCAGGTAAGTTGGCAATACAAAAAAGCATACTACACTACCTTTTCTTCACATGTGGCATCTGACTGCATACTGTACATTTTGTGACACTCATTGTTTGTCTATGTGGGTCACATGGCAAAAAACTTGGGAGTATGTTTTTAATCAATGCGTTGACCAATGCAAAAATGTAAAATCATTGGTAAATTAGTTTATTCCACATATAAATGATGAATAACAATTTTGTATTGGTTAAGATTCTGTAGCTGCAGCTACTTTCATGTCATTTATTTCACATCCTTACAGTCCTGGCGTGCATTTTCCCCAAGTTTTCCCACAACATGACATGGTTAACACAAACCCAGGCACACATATTCTTGTTTTTCTATTGCTCTTTGGGCTGAGTTTGTGGTCAACCGAAGAAAAGAGAATTGAAAGGAGGAACAGATATAATGTGACTAGATCGAAGACACCCAAAACCAAACATAGCATAGAATATATTAAAATGACTGGCCGCAACCACAGACCAGACCAGAGTCAGCTCGGCAAGTTGCTATTCTCATCATAGGTTATCTGTGGTCACATCATGCGTACAATGCGTTCTGTTCTGTTTAAATGATACTATTGTGAGAATGGGACTAAGAGAGAGGCTCCTCAGTCAATTTCATCATTGATTTACCACTGTGGTTTCAAACAACCTCACCAATGGCAGCAACTCCATGATAAAAATGTACCACTGTTTACGTCTTTGAAGTTAACACACTGGGACTACACTACTGTCACTGTTGTATGTAACAATAGCTTCACAGGCTAACACACTAGTGGTAGTGTTGCAATGCTACTCCAATACTCCTGTAATACTTACAGATGGCAAAAAAAACATTTGAGTTTGACACAAACCTGATGAGTGGTATGTTGTCCAGAGTGCAGCACAACACTGGACCCCTCTGTAATGGAAGCTGCTCCTCACATGACTCGTTATAAAGCCTGCAAACACACACACACACACACACAAACACACACACACACACACACACATGCACACAGCTACTTCAGGCTACAGACAACACAGATGGATATGGATATACTGCTATTGGGTTTTCAAAGGCTGAAGGTTCAGGGTATATTAACTGTAAAGCAGGTTACAGTGTGAGATATCCAAACTCAAACTCTTTAAAACAGGAGTTATGGGGCAAGCTAGCTCCTGTGACGCATGCAGGACTCATGGACACACACATCTGTAAGCTCAAAGTGGTATGAAGTTCACAAAATGATCCTCATTTGATGTCAAACTTTTACTTTTACACACTAAGTGCCCACTCAATGGAGCATGATGACTCTCTTTAACTTTAGGATGACTAAAGCAAGCAAACTTGTTAAGACTCTGTTAATGGGTCACATCAAGCCTCATACGTCACACAGATGACAGTAGAAAATTAACCTGAAATATTTTTAGGTAAAAGGTCTCATGAATAATACAGCCTAGATTCACTGCGTGTGTTGTTTTGATTAAAAAACTGTCTATGAGATTTATCACAGTGTGATAAATACGCTTTGACACCAAGTGCTGCAGGTATACAGCTATGTATTTAGGATATACTAATCCACACATAAATATGCATTTATACAATACTGCCATCAACAAACATAAAACTTAGAAACTGTAGCTGTATTATGAGGATTTTGCAATGGAAATCAATTGGATGGGAATAGATAATTTTGAATGAAAGGCATACCATTACCATTAAGTAACAAAAAAGGCATCAAATATAGTACAATACAATAGTGTCAAATATCACTGTGCCAGTAAAAAATGAGATTGCCCAGCCCTTTTAGAATTGTATGAAGATAACAAAAAGGCCTCATCTAGTCTTACTGCACCTGATGAATAAAAAATATGGGGGCAATGTTTCGATTTAGTTGCTAATATCATAGTATAAACTTCCAAATAAGAGCTGTTTTAATGAGCAGGGGCGTTAAGCCGGCCTGAGACTGGACCAAGAACCCAAATTCACCAACTCATCCCTACTACAGAAAAGCACAGATTCCCTCAGACTGTGAGCAGGTGTTTTGGCGCTGCAGACGCCTTCTGATAAGCTTCTGCTGATAGAGATTTTACAAATTCCTTGTGTACGGACGTTCCTTGAAATGAGACAGCCCAAACTATTATAAATGGATTTTGGCTTGCTTATTTGTTTTCTGTACCAGGCTGATCTGTTGATGGGAAGAGACTTGTATTAATGGGACAGGCAGGTGATTTTAATCCCTGTTTACTCTTCACATACCACAGAAGTCGCTGCTTTCCCTGAGAGAATGTGGCTGCCACCCTTGCAGACGTTGCTACTCCTTTCATTTGCACCACTTTGTTTGCATTCCTCGCCATTGCTAAAACTTCAATTTACAGTATCCCAAATGTCTCTCTCTCTCTCTCTCTCTCTCTCTCTCTCTCACCCACATATACTCTTTCTTTCTCTCTTAGTCTTTCTCCCTTCACGTCAACATGTGTAATACCCCCCCATTTCCCCTCATGGCACTTTATTTTCTTTGTGCCTACTCCCCATCTTCTTCTTCTCTCCATTCCTCCCTCGCCCCTCTCTCCATCTCGTGCCTCACTATGTTTGAATTAAGACTGGGAGACTGCCCAGGAAGTGGGGAGTGGGGCCTTGTTGATATAGCCTGAGAAAAGATGGACTATTTCTTCTTGCAAAATAAGCCCGCCATGAATTACCTTCTCCCAAATCACTGTTGAATAAACACACCAGTTGAGAAAGTGGTGTTTTTCTGCCTTTTTACAGTTTTCACAGTGGGCATCTGTGTGGGGATGAGTAATCATTTGTAATTAGTTTGGGAGTTGCTGGGTTTTGTGGCACATCAGAGTTTAAGATGGAACAAGCTGGGTGATGAATTCATTGAAATCCCTTTGATTGGCTTGGCTGCTGCGGTCTTAGTCAAAGAGACGCTAACTTCATCACACCTTTCAGGTTTGAGCTGAGTAAGACGTCCACATTTTCTGATTAAGATTGGTTATTACTGCTAGAAAAACTCATTTAAAATCATTCTCTGAAATTACAGAGTCAGTCTCTTACTAATTATCATAAGAATATCTCAAGGTTGTTCATATTGATGGCATCGCTGATTAGAGTCTTGGCTTATATTACAGCTATGGGAGAGAGTTGTTTGGGTTTAGAACTGATCTATCCTAGGTCAGAGGAATAGTATAATGTGAACTACTGAAGTAGTATTACCCTCTAACTCTCTAACATACAGTACACAAATCTGCATAATAATATCAATGATTATAAGTGATGAAGAGCAGAAACAGGTGTGTGTAGAGTACTGTACCAGTTATTCACAGGGCAGACATGCTGGTTGTACAGGGCCATCGCGTATCTGCAAAGTTGACAGAGAGAATCCTTGGTAAAAGAACTGAACAATCAGTTGAACAACAAGATAGAAAATAAAAAAAAAACATACTGTTAATTTGATTGGTATAACTTTGATAAGGCCTGGACATTGCACGCAATACGCTCCTGAAAGTATGACTGTCATACATTCCCTCTATACTGTTTATTAATGTTCAACAAAACATTCTTATGATTAAATAAGCAGACTGGGACAGTGGTACTGTTTCACCTGCTGAAATGGACTGTTTGACTTGACTTGAGGTATTCATGTTTAGCATGATTTATCCCAGTCCAGGGTCTCTTTAACTTCCAAAATGCATGTCCCATGAATGAACATGCTGTTGCTTCCACAGACTGTGACCCCTCGTCTACGTCATAAATATAGAGACTCTGCTGGCAGCGTCTGCTAGCTTTATTTTAACCTGCATTCTGACGCCAGCGGAGCTGTTCTTCCTCTTTCCCTTAAGGCTAAATCTGTCAACCACACACTAACCACCTCCACAAACACACAGCCTGGCCACAAATCTGAGATTCGTTCGATTGAGTTCGTTGTATGCATGATTACACATAGAGTTACATTTTAGGCATTTTGCTGACACTCTCATCCAGAGCAGCTTACAATGAGAGAGCAGATAAGGGTTCAGTGTCTTGCTGAAGAACAACAAGAAACATGCCAGTCGCTGGTATCAAACTTGTGATCTTTTGATTAAAGGACAGTGTTTCTAACCACTAACACCCTGCCACCACATGCCAACAATATGTTATCTTAGTGTTAAATATACCAAGTGAAAAGATAACAGAGATTCAACCACTGCAGATCTGGTGCACATAATGACAACAGACTGACGCTAACATCAGTTACTTTCCAAAGTCCCAAAAGACACATTGCCTCACTGCATGAAGACTGTGGGTTTTGCAGAGCCTGATAAGATCCTCACAGGAATTATCAAAAGAAGTCACATGTTAATGTGAACAAAAGTTCAAAATTAGACATGTGATGGTTGCAGAGCCCTTAGTTTCAAGAGAAAATGTAACTGAAAATGTAAGCAATTCTGTAGTGTTTGACGTAGATGATGCAATCTATAACTAAACTGCAATCCCTCTTTACAGACTTTACTGTTTGTGAGGTAAAAAGTTGTTCTTCCAGTGCACTGGTTAAAATGTACAAACAAAGATTGTCAGTTCTACAGCCATTTCACCTCAGGACAATTTTTTCCTATGGAAACCTCACAAGATGGCTAAGCTATATGTATTACAGATACATCTCTGGGTTATATCATTATAGAATTTAATTTTATGGGGTTATTAGTTAAAAAGTGAAACTAACAACAGCCTCTCATTTCTACAACCATTTCCCCTCATTCTTTTCCTTGAAAACCTCACAAGGAGGCCAAACTACTGTATATTTTCTATGACTATGTCTCTGGGTCATACAAACAGGACGCGGAGCATGTGAAGGCACAAGCAGACAGGTGTTATGTGTCTATGAAACACCAGGTCTGGCCATGCTGGTCAGAGGAGAGCCAGCCAGTGGATTATAGACTCTGTCTCAGACAGGCAAAGCTTTTGAGGCCCGGTGTGAAAAATTCTACCGTCCACTTTCCGAAGGTGCGAAAGGTTACTTAGTGCTAAAAGGTACAGAGTGGAGAGAGAGATGGAGAGAGATGGAACAAGTGGGACAGAGAGAGAGAGAGGGAGAGAGAGAGAGAGAGAGAGCGAGAGAGAGAGCAGAGAATAGCTAAAAGAGAAATGGCCTGAAAAGTTTGAATACAGGTTCAAAGTATAATTTGAGATTTCGGTAAATCAAAAGGTGAAAATATAAAATTAGGTCTTTCAAGTCAGCATCTCAACTGTATTGAGAAACAGAAACAGTCCTCTGAATGAACCCACATGTGTAGTAGTTGTCTGTGGGCAAGTGTTGGCAATATTATCTACTGTCCGTTGACTAGCGTGCAGCCTGTGAACCCTGGGTTTATCTGGGGATTTAGCCCAGTGTATATAGGCTCCCTCTCTCATTAACAATGACCTCTGCAAAGCAAACACTTGGCCCCGGATTTGTGGTCTGTAGTGCTTCTGTGAAATTCCCTGCATGTTAATTACCTGAAACAATAACACTGTCCTGAGGGGGAACGCCCAAGGGATTTTTTAAATCTATTGATATTGATGCATGAATGAAAACTGAGGTGTAATGCATTCGTTTTTTACTATTATTATTGTTATGACCTTCCCACTATAATGTAAACAGAGGAGTTAAGAGGATAGATGAGTGAGGCAGTGCGAGAGGGGAGGACACACAGCGCTGGCCATGAGCTGGACCCAAACCCACAACACCACCCACAAGCCAAATAGAAATAGATTCTATCACTACCTCTGTTCTCTGGGGGGGGGGGAGTGTGATGCAAACACTCTCTCACTCAGCACTCTTCCAGGTGAGAAGAGCCATATCTCTTATCTCCTGCGAGACAACCAGATGAGGAGAGAAATCCAAACACACACTATCTCCTCTATGGTTTGTGTTGTTCAAGATTAAGGGAGACAACAATCTTGAATCAACACACTATACTCAACCTAGGTGCACTGAGCTGTAGATACTGGCAAACTATTGAGCCGCACAGTTCTTTGTGCTGCGATGACCCAACACCAGCCTGCACTCAGAGGCACAATCCAAGTTTCAATTTTCAACCTTCTTAACAATTTTCCCAAAAGAATAGATAAAGTTTGGGGCATTAAAAATGGCTGACTTTCAAAAGTGGCTAAGACCCACAACTCTGGTACCACATGCGAAGCCCCACTGGCCCAGGACTGAATCCTGCCATAGCTTCCTCCTGTTCTGTCTCTCATACTTCTTCCCCACTGTCAAAATAAAATAATAATAAAGAATAAACAAATATTCTAAAAACGTGACGTGTGAGTTCTGTCACTAAGTTAACTTAAAGTACATATGCTGTGTCAGATCATCTCCTCTGTGTAAACACCAGCAAATGGCAGCTGAGGAAGACAGGTGAGATGGTGTGACATCAGTTTTACTAACTGTACCTCTCTCTCTCTCTCTCTCTCTCTCTCTCTCCCTCTCTCTGTCTCTCTCGCTCTCTATTAATTTTTTCCTCATTGTCCTTTATTGCCCTTCTTGATCTATCTTGTTACCCCCCTTTCATTGCTAGAAGAATTGGTAGCACTTTACAGTGGCCTTATTCCAAAGTATTAACCTGTGTATTAACCTATGGGAAAGTATTATAAGCACACAATATTACTGTGTAGGTACTTGATGAAAATCTCCCTAATACATAATGTACTTACAACAGTGTAACACACCATTCAAACTGCTTCATTAAAACTGTGTTGTTATACACTGTAGTAAGTACATTACAGTAGGAAGATTTTCATCAAGTACCTACACAGTAATATTGTGTACTTACAATACTTTTCCATAAAGCCATCGTAAAGTAAAGTGTTACCGAGCAGTTTTAAAAGTGCAAGCTCTATGGGTGGTGATGTCAAATTTAACCTAAAATGCTGCATGTCACATTTAACTTGAACACAGAGGGTTTCTGCAGATGCCATGTAAGATTCCCCCTATATGACACTACAGCAGGTTCCACCACCTGTTGACTCCTGCTGGTAAACTGACAGATGCTGAATGGCTCTCACCAGAACAGCCCTGTTAGCTCATTTCCACCATAAAAGCAGCCTTTATTGCGTGGTGTTGTCATGTAAAGAGCTACAGATGTTATTGTTGTGTGTGGGCAAGTGACAGAGCCAAAGAGCCGGATGAGAGGCCACACACACAAGACTAGCCAGGAAGAATTTAAGGTTTGACTGTACTCCTGCACAACAAAAACAGCATTCCTTTACTCTTTCCTCTCCAAAAAAGAAAAGGCTTTACATACATGAACTTTGTACAGCCAGTTAAGTTCATCGTGGTCACTGCTAGGCTAATAGGTAGCCTGTCTAACCAGGTGAATGTACAGGCAGCTGTTCTCTGGAGCTGTAACACTTTCTTTGCAGTCTGCCAACAAAACGTTAGAAAAACATGTGCAATGAGATCCAACATGACAGCAAATATATATCTTTTCATCACTCAGAGGTACTTACACAACCCATATTCCAGTGATGGTGAAGACAGGTAGACTGACAGGGAGAATCATCCACAAGGACATGTTGACCACCTGTAGATCTCCAGGCCGCTACGAAGAGCAACACAAATGTTCACAAAGACTTCAAGGACTGCAGTTATTCAGATCCAGTTCATAAAACCAGAATCACTTTAAATGCACAGGAGTTTGTCTTGCAGAGACATACTGAATGTACAGTTTACCCTGAACAAAAAAAGCTAGAGTAATAATGATTTTTTTCAGAGATTACTGTCCAAACATCACAACAAATGTAAGCTAAGTCACTATAGGAGTATAATAGGAAGATTATAGTGACACCACAGGAAAAAAACAAAAAACAAAATACACTTACTATTGAGTACTACAGACACACTGTAGGTCCCTATAGGAATATTATAGTGATTTTTCATAAGCAAGTGGACAGTGCAAGCATATCATTCAGTGACTGTATAGCACTCAACATACTCTACAGAATATGTGTTCAATATACCAATAATGTTCAGTGTATATTTTCGTATAACTTGTTCTAATAAGCTCAAATAATAAATATCTTATTACACAGGCTACTTTACAAAACATGATGATCTATTTATGAGACGATTTATATGCTTCATAATGTTACAAATAAATCATCCATGGTGTTTTATGGCAATGCTCTCTGTAACAGAATAGAAGCGGCTATTATTCTGTGAATTCATCCACAATTTTCCATCTATTTAAACCTTTATTCAACCAAGTAAGCTTATAACCCCACTGTGCTCAAATAAATGTCTTAATTTAAAATCATGATCAGCCTTCATCAAACTATGTGCAGTGTTCACCATGCGTGAACATGATCTTAAATGCCACATCAACCCTAACGAAAAATCACCACCATATTCCTGTAATATTCAGTTAGAAACTTATAGACTAGTGTTTCAATAGTGAGTGTATAGTGACCTTAAAATAGCCTAGTTTATGGTATTTCTTAATCTCCTATGGTATTACTGTAGGATTTTCTGGGGAATCATTTTTTACCTGTAGCTCTGCGTGATGTCTGTTTTTACTGGGATATTTTTGTATTGTACAATTTTAGGTATTGGTACAGGATTATTATGTGTATTTTCCATTAGGAAATGTTGCACAATAAGGTACAGTGCAAGGAATTAAAAGTGTCCATCATACCTCTTGTTTGTAAAACGAAAAGCCTCAAGCTCTGCGCCTCATCTCACTTCATCCAAACCCGAGAAAAAGTTGTCAAAAGGTGCTACAAGTCCAAGCTCCTTTACCAGCACAGCAACACGTTTTTTCATTGTAAAATGCGTCTATAGGCCAATTTAGACTTTCCACATGAGGTGAAATGGAGGTGATGTTCCCGCTTTTCATTCATCGCCGACTCTACTTTCTCATCTGCAGCGTGTTTGTTATGACCCGACCTGGAGAGAGCCAGCTGTAGCACGTAACTCCTCCCAGTAGGCTACACACTGCTGCTTTCTGTGGGAGAAGAAACTGTTGTTGTCTGTCTGAAGTGCAAAAATCCATTGTACTTTCACAACAAAAGAGCAGCCTACTTCCTAGTGTCGGGAAGTTTATTTTTTTTGGCCTGTAAACTACCATTGGGAGCTTAATAGCAAATTGGACTGTGTGTGTGTGTGTGTGTGTGTGTGTGAGAGAGAGAGAGAGAGAGAGAGAGAGAGAGAGAGAGAGAGAAAATAGCTAAAATCATACTGCAGGATGAGAACGTCTATGCATATGGAAACATCAGTGTAGCCTATTTCTGCTTTAACTCAAGTGAACCCAGACGGCTCGTGCTGAAGTTCAGACGCTGTGACTGAACTGTTTTGGACCAACTAGACTGTGGTTGTGTTTTCGATCAGTGGGGACGTTTTGTTCTCCGTGTAGTTCCTGGAAACAGATTTCACAACTTAATCACTGAAACGTTTAAAAAAAGACGTGGTCACTCTAGAGTATTGAATTTCATCTTTTTTTCTCAATGAACATAGAGTATTTTGTAGAGTAGATGCTGCCTTCAAGTGCCCTCCGTAAGCTTCTGCTTTCGAGTAGAAAAGTCACTACAAAGTAAATACAATTTGTCGAGTGTTGTGGTTTTGGCCGCAAAATAACAAACAAACAAAATATACGTTTTGGTGACTGCTCTTGAATTTTAGAAAACAAGCGATATAGTGTTAAGTTAGGCTACTTAACGCGACAGTGCCTCTTTGAGAAGGAGAAAATGTGGCCCAGGAATGCGATTTATTTAACTAATTTGCCAGACGACGACTAAACGTTAAACAAAGAATGAAAATGAAACATACAGACACACACCAACACGATTAATATACAATGTCAAATAATAATATCCAATAATAAAATAGGCTACATCACTTTTATCGTCAATTTGGCCTATAACCTATGTCTTATTTGGTCTCCGTCCTCTAAACGTCACATCTTGGCAACTGGGGTAGGCTATCGGATGCTACCTTATTAATTAAGAAACATGGTAATAAAACAGACACCAAAAAAATATTTTGTTACATGACTATTTTGTTATTTCTGAGCAAAAGCAACTGAGCGTGCAATGACGACTTCCAAGCTTGTAAGTAATAGTTTACAAGCAGCACCTTAGCAAGAGAAAATTCCCAATTTCCCCCATTTATCACTGTTGACTCCTTCGTGTGTGTTCATTCCATAATTACTGTCTTTTTGACAGCACCTGAAGGCAACATGAGTGGGCTCACGTGGCACCTCGTGTGTATCATGGTGAAGGCTCCCGCAGCTGCATCCAATTAAGTGTGTTTAGATTGGAAATAAATGGCGACTCTCCAGTTAGTTTACAGTATTACTGAGGCTGGCGGTGCCAAAGCCCGGCTACATTCAGTCCCTGCCAGGTTAAACTCTGGGAACCCCTCGCATTTCTACCGCATGGGGGCAGTACAGCCCAACTTTAATGACACCTTGAGTCTGACGCTTACCATAAATGATGCATGCAGGACCGTTTCTAGCTTGTTGGGGGCCCTATGCAAAATCTTGTTTGCCCCCCCAGCTATTTCAAGCACTCATGAATACACATCAAATCTGCATCGACACAAATTCCATATGCATATAAATCAGACCGAATGCTGCATTTTTCACATTTTCACAATTCTTCTTTTAATTTCAGGAACTTAGTTGCATTGTTAAGACATCAAAATCAAAACAAACATGCAAATTGTAAATACTGAACAAATAAAATGATTTTTTTCAAAAACAGAATGCTTTGAATAAATTATAAACTTATGAACAAGAATACACATAAAATTAAGTACTATAAAATGACACTATGACAAATAACAAATAACAATCCAATAATATATAGCCTATATTATGCAAAATAATTTCACAAATCAGACAAGAGCTACTTGCATCTGGTGTTTGTGGGTCTGCTGAGGAAGATTATGATGGACCTTGTGCGCACAAGATAATAACTTGTTCCCACAAGATAATTAACTTATGCGCACAAGATAATAACTTGTTCCCACAAGATAATTAACTTGTGCGCACAAGTTAAAAAAAATATCACCTTTCAGGACTTTAGGGGCTCCGTAGCAAAGAGCTCTCGAAAGAATAGCTGCTTTTTGATCTATCTAGCATACAATAAATGCATTTTATTTTCGCCATTATGTGCTTATAATGTATGTGTTTTTGAACAGCACATGAGGACACTTGGTTACCAAAAGTGGCCATTAATATTCAAGGAGGACAAAAATACGGTGGCGCAACGGGGTCCCCTAGCGGTCGCGGGGGCCCTACGCAGCTGCGTAGTCTGCGTATAGCAAGAAACGGCTCTGCTTATATGTAGTTAAATTGCATCAAAATCTATCATCACTTTTCACTCTAATGCTTTGGAGAGCCAGAATTAGGCTATTTGTACAGTCTTGACCTTAGCCAGACACATATTCTTCGTGTCATTATCAGCAGTTATTAACATCACTGTATTCTACCAATAAAATGAAGTCAAATTAAGCTTCTTCTTAGTGCTTTTATAAACACTGAAGTGGCTTTGCAGTGAACCGCAGGGATGATGCAAGGTGTGAGAATGTTATGAAAGCCTTCAGTGAGAGCTTTCTCAGTCTCAGTGTGTCAGGAAAAGGAAAACACATTTCATCCACAACAAGTTATTTGAGGTGGGAGAATTAGACTAGATTGAAAACATTCACTGTGTGGCAACTGGACTAGACTGTTACCAAGACCAGTTTCATAGTGTGCAAAATATTTCAGTATTCTGGTAATTAAAAAACCCTCCACTAACATCTTTACATTTACCTTAGGAGGTTGTAAGAATATTAAATAGCACGATAATATATCAAATTATGAGCCTAATTAAATCCTACACTTGTGACCATGGACTTTTATGAGATGCAGAGTATTCCTCGCTCTCGGCTCCTCGGAGGGAGTGTGTGTCCTCGGTGTCCCTTCATGTCACCACCCACAGCTACAAGACTAATGAGCTGAGCAGGCAGTGCTTTGTCTAGCGGTCAGCGTCCTCCACCAACCTGCAGTCTCCCAGCAGCCCGTACCTCACCCCGACACTTACGGGACAGGTTTTGCGATGGCACATTAGCGGACGTGAGCAGGTGAAGGGGTTGCTCGGCATAACACTGGGGGGGTCTTATGGGGTTTTACCATTGTCACCAAGACAAATCCCTGTGCTTATATTGTACTTGGGGGATTAAAGTGAATCTGATTCTGGAGGACAGTGGTTACTAGAGAGATTTATGAATCTCTAGATTTGCTGTGTTGCCCTAAATCAATTATTCATCAAAAGAGCAGACACTTCAGGGAGCAGTGGTTTGTATTGAAATATAATGATGTCAAAATTTTTGCCAAAATATTCGAAAATATGAAATATGAGACAAGCACACTAACACTACTATTTGTCACCAGGGTTAAACCGTTTTTGTCCAAAGCCTCAAGTATGTACCAAGTGTTGTAGTAAATAAAAAATGTTTAAACTATGAACTCCATTCAGTGAGCACCATAAAACAAACAACAAATATTGTATAACTCCTGTTTTCATCGCCCTGGTACCACTTACCATGTGTATTTTATCCTAGCTTATTTCATATATATATATACAGTATATGTTAACTTGAAATGGTGGGTAAACGATTTCATAGATCAAAAGGAGTTCGGTGTGTATACCCTCCACCACATCTCTGTGTGGACTGTGCTGTGCTGTATCTTTATTTAAAATATGACTAAACTCCAATGACACTATGTAACATGAGAACAAAGTATCATTTAAAAACTCAGACAGATGAAGCACCACTAGACATTTAAAACCAGAATGAATTTATTGTAACAACAGTTGAACATTGAAACATCAAAGCCCTTGAACAGTTTTTTTCCTTCCATTGCAGTTGACAGTAGAATCCACAGGGGGTTTACTCAGCATGTGTTTTGACATTTTACAACAGCAAACATAATGCACAAACCAACACAAGTGTGCTCACATCTACCTATAAAAGAAAATAGCAGAAGCATTGTTTGGCACACAAATGACTCATCATTGTTTCAAGTTTAACAGTGTACAACAAGTAGGCCTATCGGCCCTCAAATCAAGACCAGGATCTTAGTCATTAGTGACGTAAGCTAACATTTCTGAAAGTTTTCCCTCGGTGCCATCTTAAAAGTATTTCCAAGCACTGCTAGTCTAAAGGAACTATTCTGCTATGACAATACAGAGTGATCCTGTAATAGTAGTTATACAGTAAATGACAGGTTGTGTATTACCGTCATTAAAATAATGTAAGGTACAAAAAAGTACAACCAGTACTGAAACAACAGCGACTTTCAGGGCTCCACTGGCAACTTGTTGGTGGTAGAAATCAAAGAGTTCTTAGAAAAGGGACATTTCAAGTTACAGCTGGGAAAATTACAGCTACTGCCTTTTATCAAAATTGTGTTCCTTTTCAAAAGTGTAAGTCGCACTTGCAGCAAGAAGGCAAGTTTGAGACAGATTTGTCAGTTGGCAGCTACCCTTCAAAAAGTCCTAGGAGCAACTAAAACTACCTCACTGACACAAACACAGTAATGTACACATGCTCACACAACTACGGCTCTGACAGGACGGTAGGGAGAGTGATAGCACAGTAAGCAGTTGCTCCTCCACAACATAAAGTCACCAAGAAGCTGCCAAGGATCAAACATATAATTATAGAGGTTAGACAAGATGGCAGAACAAAACAAATGTGTGTGGAATGTATTGCTAGCCAAAGTCCCTTTCAATGTACACACATAAGCTGCTACGTGCTCACACAATTTATCCAATGTACACTGGTTTCACTATAAAGCATCAGCTATGAATGCACACGTTTCTGAAACCTAATCTACTGGAGAAGCATCTTCCAAAGAAATGTTAAATCTATACTATCGAGGGAATGTACATAACAAAAGAATGTATAAGCATGCAATGTGATTCACCTTTTACCGAAAGTTATGTAAAGATGTGCACAAGGACGTAATTCATGGGATGTGAAGAAAAGAGGATGGGTATGAAATTATGCTACACGTACCACAAATTAAGTAAATTACTTACAGATCATTTGCATGTGGAGTATTACAGGCTATATGAGTAAGGCAGACTCAAACCTTACAGACAGTTATCCTTTATCACTTTCCATTTGAGAGGCAAAAATGGTGCGAGATCAGTTCATCAGCGGACGTACAGAATGTGGAAACCCATAAAAACATTACAGTGCATTTGGACAGAAAATGGACCAAAATGAAGCATAAAAAAAGCAGACAACTCTGCACAATTTAAGACAAACAGACCCTTAGTCTTACATTTACCAGGTACACTTCAGAACTGCTGGAGACTATTACATATTAAGAAAATAAATAGATTCTTAAGATATTATTTACAATGGACACGTTGTTCACTCTGTTAAGTGCGCTCCTCTCCAACCCTTTAATTCCCTTGTATCTCCATTCTTAGCAGCTCTTTGAGTGCAGCACAAAGAAATCATCACAGCGACCCTGTCCTCTTCCCTGTTTAAGCATATCATTTCAGAAACAGCACCTCAGGGAGTGTCATGCATATTCATGTAAAACTTCCTTCCAATGCATCACTGAAACTCTAGGCGTTTTACTGCCCGTGTTTTTTACTATGACGTACAATATAAATCACATTATATTGCAGAAATTACCATATCACCTGATTCATCTCATGGGAATCTATGCTGGGTTGGATGTATCCAGATAACCTGTGCTACAGCACATGAGGAAAGCAGGGATTTCCACATGACTAAGAGGAATGGGCAAATGTTGCTTACAAGTAGCAGAGAAAGAGTATGATATACACTGAGAATACAAAATATTAGGGCAACCTGCTCTTTCCATGAGACAGACCAGAGTCTATACAGGTGCAAGCTATGACACCTTATTGATTTCACCGATTAAAATCCACTTCAATCATGATAGAGAGATGTATGGGGGCATGTTCAGTGTATGTTCTCTGTTGAGGTGAAGAAGGCAGAATATGCTCAGTGCATAACATGATTTCACAACTGAAAAAGGTAAAGGGACAAGGGAGCAAAAGGAGTTCAGCCTTCATGGTTCTCTATATGCAAATATCACACTATCCTTTCCCTGTCCAAAGGTTGAAGAGTGACAGCTGCTGTCAATTGAGGAATGTTTCTGTCTTATTGAATTCCACGAGTCACTCAGAGATTGTATCACTTGACAAGGTGCTTGTTAAGTGCAACAGCACAGACAAAGACCTTAATTGCGTTTGGAAAGGCAAGTCTGAAGTCTGTAACAATCACAACACAGTGTATATTTGTTAAAACGATTTATGTTGTTTTTTGTTAATACACCTAATGACTGTGTATTAACATGTTTACAGCAGCCACAGACAGCTTTATAAAAAGATGATGCTCAGTGATTTATTATGAGCAGTACTATGGGAGAATGACATGCTGAAGCCTCTATCAGGTCTCTGATCTGCAAGATGACAGTAGAAGTGAACACACTGTTTGCACTGCACAGTTTCAGACTTGCATGTTTCAAATTGTATGTGTGCCTGATGCATGTGTGGCAATTGCTAAGACTAAATATGAGAAAATACCCTTCATTCATGCAGTGCATTGTGAATTCTTAATTCCCTTTTTTTATAATCATAGAATTATTAAAGTGGGGATCACAGTTGTGCTAGAGCTAAAAACAGTGACACAATTCTTCAAAAATATCAGTTATTTCCTTCCAAGTTCAGAGCTTTCCTGTATGCATCAAGTTCTGTAACTCCCTTCTTCATTAAAACATGCAGACAAACGTTTGTTAACTGACCTTGCCAAAACTCTGGCCTTCATATGGCTGTTTTTCACAAAGCTTTGATACTGGTCAAGAGTCTGAGAAACAAAGGCAATAAATTAAATGAAGTAAGTACTATGTTAGTCATACACAAACATGGCATTCGTCTATCACCTTCATTTAACCTTTTCTGTACTGTACTCCCTATTATTCACAAGATCACATATTAAAGTGTGCTGACCATGCACTGGTTCCCCAGTCCCCTCTTTCCTAATGTTCTATATTGTGTGTTTTGTAAATCCATGGTCATATCTTTCTTTTGAGCTACAGATGCCTATAAAAAGTCAAGTGAAAATATCACAATTAGAGGTGGACCCAGCAACCAGCAAGCCAGTTGTGACTCACATTCATTCCTCAACACTGTTGGTCATCTCTACTTATGGCACACTTTAATATGACTGCCCAGCACAGTACAGACTTGCCCCCTGCCAAAGCAGCCTACTCTGCCTTGGATCCCTTTTCCCCGGAGGAGCCCTTGAGGTAGGTCTTGTAGAAGAACGAGGCGAAGAGGACCAAGTAGCTGAGGTACATGAGAGATCCCCACGCAATGTTGTCCACGTAAGACGGACAGCGCACCTCGTGCATCCAGCGGTACACCAGGCCCAGGACAGCCAGCCCCATCACCATCTGCAGGATCTGGGTAGCCGTGATGACCATGGCAAAGGGACGGGGCACCCGCAGGCCGGCTGCCCGGGCGGCATAGTAGGTATACATGAGGGCGTGCACCAGGTAGTTCATGGTCATGAACCAGCCTCCGCCTGCCACCTGGTCCTTGTAGGAGTACCAGGAGTACAGCAGCACAGTGATGTGGTGGTACCAGTGCAGGAAGATGAGGCGCTGCTTACGGAGCACGATGAACACTGTGTCGCCTGGGAGAGGGGTGGAGGAGAAATAATTTCCAGTCATATTTGTGCATTCATGGGGATAACTGCACTATCAGCATAAATTCCTGGGAATTGTGGGAAATAAGCCTTTCTGCCCCTGCCTCTTAGACTTAAAAATCTGATTTATAGGGCTTACTTGCACAAATAAGAATGCCCACCCCTATAAACAGGTCTAGTACAGTATATTGCAAGCCTGCCCTGTTGTAAAATAATGGCCCAGCCAGTGGAAGGACTAGGATGTCCTTCCTGTCTGCAGCTGAGGAAACATTCTGTATATCAATCATACACTAATGGATTTTTTTGCCACCTCAGCATCTACCTCCATTTACCAGGGCAATCGAGCCTCTGACAGAGAGCATGAAGAGAGTAGATTACTGTGTAGACAGGGAGACAGCATCACGATCCACAGGCACGCCTCTTTAGCTAATAGTTTGCTGATCAATATAAATCCACTAGAAAGTTTAAGTGCTCCAAGAGAAATGCATAAAGAGAAAAATGACTTGGTCACTCAAGGTTAATTTTTATGTCTGTCCTTTGCATGTCTCTAGCCTGTTACAATCCATGACATCACTGCTACTCTCATGTGTGAACACTAATCTAAGCTTTTCAGTTTAAATTAGGTCATTTTGGATAAACAATTCATGCTTGAAAGGAAGTTTCTTCACCAGTTTCATCATGACCTGCTGGTGACAGATGTACAAATTTCACTTAAACTGTAAGACCACTCTGCCCAGTGACTGTTTTTCATTTCAACTTTTCTTTGTAGATATCTTTATGTTATGCAAGTTAACAACGATCTGCTGGCACTTCTTGATGCCGGCACAGAGGACTGTGAGGAGAGATCACAGGAAGCCTTACCCAGCTCTGGGGCCTTGCTGAGAACAAAGGCATAGGCCCAGAACTTGCTGACGGGGGCGCTGTAGAAGCTGATGTCACACACTGACTGTCTGAAGCCGCTGGTGGTGAGGACGTGCATCATGTACCAGCCAGTCCTGATCGCTCCGATGATACTGAGGAAAGAACCCATCGCATACGAACACATTAGCAAACAAGTTAACAGTATCATAGACCATCGGCAAAGTGGACACTGCAGGGTCATAACACATCAACTGTCCATTTGTACTGCATAAGTATGTAAAATCTCTCATTTGAGAGACATTTTATAGGCTACTTATCACTGTTTTCAATAGAAATGATACAATTCTTATTATAAGAATCATTCTCTTAATGCTGGAAACAGATGAGACATCCCATATTTCAAGGGACTCAGTGTTTCCTGAGTCACAAACTTTAGCCTTTTAAAAGCATAATTCTTACAAAGACAAGGCATTGTTTCTCACAAAAGCAATGCTGAACAAGAATTCGCATTCCACTGTACACTGTTTCAGCCAACCATAAAGACTCAACATTACTCATCACTTTAAACCGTAAAACCTCAAAGAACCCTGCTATTATACTACAATCATATATTGACCCAGTGAGATTCCAGGAAGTAATTTCACTAGCCGTGTAACTTAACGCTTTTGAGTGGCGGAAACAACACACAGACATAACTTGTATACTAATACTACTGTCCTTAATTTTACGAGCACTTAAAATTGTACAGTCTCGGATGGTAATAGGTTATCCCCATTGACTAACATCTCTAAAATGCTCATTTAACTGAAAATTCACTCCACTATTCTGCAGAGAGCATCACACTAAAACCTCAACAATAAACGAGAGCCAAGTCAGAGATTCTCTATTTTATTTTCATTGTTGACACCTCTATCAGCGATTTGAATTTGAGAAATGTTTTCATTGGCAAATCTCTACAAGCCACTCCATGGAGCTGCTGTGCTGCAGTCATGGCTGTATGGATTACACAGTGGGTGTTTCCCCTCATGGGCATGCTGTCTTTTGTCATAGGGATTATTTTTTATGGTTTTCTGCTTTACAAGGTAGTGTAGAGGTTGTTGTGTGACAGGAAAGAGAGTGAGGATGACGTGACATGCGACAAAGGGCGTGAGCTGGATTCAAACACACGTCTAGATGGTATGCACCTAACTAAGCCCATTGAGCCACCAGGACACCCAAAAGCCACGCTGCTCCGCCCCGCATGCAGCCCGCTAAGGGATGGAGCGCTCAGGTCATGCCCACTGCTGTGGGATTAGGATTAGAGGGAGGGCTCAGTGGGTTCTAGACAGATCCACTGATGATGGACCTCTGTGCACACTGCAGAGCTCGGGACACCGGCCCTGCCTGTTGGCACCTGCCAAGTGGGTCACTATGTAGACAAACTCTTCTCCGATTCTGGCTCCGCTTACATAGCAGGCACTGTCTCTCTGGTGCTGTAGACTCTTATTTCAGTAGCGGGTATAGAAAGAAAACTCAACATAATAACACTTACATTCACGTTTAGTAGCAGATGCTGTAAATATTAAAGGAATGGCTTTCATATGGTAATTGGATTTCAAGAGGAACATCATCTAAATTGCATAATTTTCCAGGGTATTACTATAATCTAGGTTCTCTCAGCTAATGGCATGTAAATAAAATGCAGCCATCTAATTCCAAAGGGCTGAAGTAAATGCAGCGTAAAGAGAGGATTTCTAGCGACACAGCACTCAGCAAAACAGCAGAAATAACATGAATCAAAAAATTTTAATTACATAGCCTACAGATGCAAGCTTCATGGAAGCACTTTGTTTTAGTGCATCCTTGTTGTACTGCTGCCATGCTGTTGGGAAAATTCATACCATTTTGTTCTACTCTTTAACATTCAAGCAATTTTTGTCTTAAGGTAATGCAAGTATAGACACAGGAGAGGGGATTGGCTAATACTGTGTAAGCATCATTACATTTACATTCTGCAGAATCTGACATGAATGCTGGCCTTTCCTTTGAGTGCACAACACTGCTGTGAACCCTGTTTGGAATGTTGTTCTGACGTAGATGCATTTCTTAGAGCACATTCCCCTTTACATTCATTCAGCACCGGTGCCCTCCCATAGCCAGGCAAATGCAATAATGATCATCTGAGCTTCCTGTTTAACAGCCATGGCAATCATAGTGCAATTACATTTAGTTTTTGTTGACATAAGTGCTGTATCTAGGAGACATTTTAAAGGACAAAAGCAACCGATACTGGGACTGAGACTGCCAGTAGGTGAGCACACCCACTGCTAACCCACAAACATTGATATTGAAAACACTGTGACTCTGGGCCGGAAGTTAAAAACCAAAACATCCTATTGAGGTTTTTAATATTGCAATAAGAATTGCAATACAGGACTTCTCTACATTATTCATTATTTATTTTTCAGTGCTTATAAAATAACATAACATATGCCATTTGGTTGATGCTTTTATCCAAAGTGTCTTACAATGCTATGGGGGGCCCCAGTGGGACGTGAACCCCTAACCCTCGCAGTGTTAGTGCCACTGAGCCACAGAACCACAAAATGTTCAAAAATGCATTGGATTTGGACAATTTGAATAAAATGATTTTCTCCAGCACACAACCTGATTTTCTAGGCTAGGGATTAAGCACAGCATCAGAATACCTTTTTTAAAAAGCTCTTTGTAATACATTTCCCAAAAATTGCAGCCTTTTGCAAAATGGAGATCGCATAGTGAATATTGTGATTTAAATATTTTTTTATGAAGATGTCCCTACTTCTCAAAACATCCCAAAAGGAATCTTCAGAATATCTGTCTCACCATTATGGTTATGATCTTAGATGGCTTAAACAGTTCCCAAAATAATTATGCTGGTTACAGTATGATAAGGTTCCTGTTAGAGAAAACCACTTCTGCTTATAAATACAGACCACTCTCCCCTCAGAGGACTAACCACTAACTAAGCTCTTTTTCCAGCATGCCATCCACACCTCCACATTTTATGCTCCAATAAAAAAGGGGGAGAAAACGATACTTTGGCCTCTAAGGGTTTGTTTTATCTTCACTGTTACACCATGTCTTATTTCGTCAGAGCTTCACTCCTATTACACAAGCTGGCTGAAAGCTGTGCGCTCCACCTGTCACTCACCTGAAGATGGCCAGGCTGAGTGACCACAGCACCAGCGGGCGACGCAGGTTCAGCTTTGGCCTTTCCCTCATGAAGTGCTGACCCCCGAATACGAGCGCAGCATACAGGCCACAGAACATGAAGGACTTGCTCCTGTGGAGGGGAGAGACACACCGTGGCACACAAATTAGCACTGCATCGATCCCCAGTCGTCGCTGCGAGTATACATGTGCACAGGGCTGCGTTATTAGAATAGAACAGAATAGAATAGAATAAAATAGAATAGAATAAAATAGAATAGAATAGAATCAACCTTATTATCTGACCAAACTGGAAAATTGTCTTTGTCCTCACCTCAGCCTGATAATAACATGATTCATCAGACTATAATAGCTCAGTATCTAGAGACAGAAAGACAATATATAGCTTTATTGTCAATGCTGATGGTGGTAGAAACAAAGGTGGACTATTCTTCTGGTCACCAACATGGATATTAAATTTAAGGCATCAAAAGGTATAAGAGCTCTCCAAAGTTTTCTACTAACATATGGGGATTTCAATGGAAAAAAAATGTTGAGCTTGGTTTGATCCTATTTTATGGCAATAGTACTTACAAATGGCACAGAGAAAATAAATTATCTTATATAATGTGAAGCATAGGGCAAGCAGTATCGAATTTCAAGTATCAGAGCATCAAAAATACTCCAACAATACCCAACCCTAAAATCTCCACAATACATATGGTTATAACCGCACACTCAAGGCCCAGGACTATGAATTGAATACAAAAAAGGTTCCCATCATGAGCGACACGTTTCGCATACAGCTTCATCAGGCCCTACGTACTTCAAGCTGCATCAAGCTACAAAAAAAGGAAGAAGACGACTTCCACAGCCAAACAACCCTGCTAAACCCTGAATCACCTCAGTCAAACACTGAAACACTAAATCATTATACAGATATGATGCTGTTACATAGGAATATTACACAATTAGGGTGACTGGGAGTGGACCAGACTGCTACGCTCAAACAAATATGACATCTGATAGGCTGTGAGGCTCACTGCAGCCATTTGTCTAGTGAATATATTATGTACTGTTAATCTGCATGTATGTGGAAATTGTAAATTTATAATGTTATTTAAACTATGAATTTAAAAATGTCAGTGTTTTTTTAAACCCCCTGGCTTCATTTAATGTACCACTGGGTCCCTGGAAATCAGTATTTTCTACTGCTAAATGGGGTTATCCTGATAATTAAAGTTAAATGAAGTGAGCTTGGCAAACTTCTAGTGACCTCTACTCCACCCTTGGTAGCATCCTCATGTTATGGTCTTCATTTATAATTACAGAAAAGGATTAGCAGAGATTAGTATTTGACACACTGACCATTTAGTATGCCAGTCCAGGGTGATGAGGCAATTTGACTGGGTGCTGTCCACCTGGCAACGACTACTGATACTATTTCAATAACAGCCGGGAGCAAAATGTGACGACACAGCAGCGTAGTCAAGAATGTTGGAAAAGGTCAACTCATGAATTCAGGAAAAAACTGCTGAACTGAATAGCAAATAGTGTAGAAAAAGTGTGAATGTGGGTACATAATGTGTGTGTGTGCTACAAATAAGAATTTACTTTAATTGCCCTGTCTGATTAAAAGAAAAATCCTGTCTTTGCAAAAATAAGCGTGAGGAAGTGTGTGTGGCTGTGCATGTGTCTGGAGGGGTTTGGGAATGGACCAGATGACTAATCCAGATTGGCAGAATACATATTAGGCGGAGGAGATGCTGCTGCTTGACCCAGTTAAGGCTACAGGGGCTTGTGATGGTCGTTCCCAGTCCGTCCCTGTGACACGCAGGAAAAAAAACCTGCACTAAGACAAAGCCCTTGCAGACACCTAAGTGGGAACCAGTAGCCTTTTAAAGGGGAATACCGCTGAATTTCAGAATGCTATTTCTCTCTCTCTCATACACAAACACACATACATACACGTAAAAAAAAGCTCCCAGCAGTGAGATGTTGTGTGTGGCTTGCTGTAAGGTAATTTGTATGCTATCGGAGTGTGTGTGTGTGTGTGTGTGTGTGTGTGTGTGTGTGTGTGAAAGAGAGGGGAAGAGGGAGAGACCTATTGCTGCCAGGTAAATGTGTGTGATTAATTAATACTGCCTGACAATGACAGCTGATATGGCAGAGGACGCCTCCCTCTCTGTAAACTGTAGTGGCCCACTGTAATGCAATGCCTGATACCTTTAATTACTCCCTCAAACTATGTGTGTGTGCATGCATACGCACACAAGTGTACATCTCCTGCAAGTAAAGAAAGAAAGAAGAATAAAGTTATGGTGGATGACAATGAAGTGGAGGAGGAGGAGCAGGAGAGTGAGGAGGAGGACAGATATGTGATGTGACACACACAAAAAGGAAGTCAAGCGGAGGGAGGAGGTCAAGAAGAAGAGCAGACTGCTAAAATAAGTGGATCACTGGACGCTCATCTCTCTTTCACTCTCATCGCATTTCCTCTTGTCTTACAGCCCCCCTTACTCCCTTACATCCAGCAGAGAGACTCGTGAGAGAAACTGATATGTGAAGGAGTAAATGCTGCCTGAAAGCAAAGCCCTGGGCCTTTAAGGACACATTATTTGACTAATCAGCAGAAGGAATGCTGAAGCAGGTCTAGTCCATTAATCACAACCTCCGAGGCCTTCGGAGACGTCAAATACCAGCAGAGCATCACTGGCATTCTTCACTTGTTACTTTTGTAGATTTTCCAAGCTGTACACACACAGAGTGCAGCTTCATCTCAGACTTGTTTAGAAGCGAAATGGGATGAGTTTGGCTGGCGCTGCACATTTTATAGGCTTTAGAGTCTAAATGTGACAGCTTGCTTGCTTCTGGAAGAGAGACATAGCAGTATTAAGTTTCTGTCCCGCATAATGCCACTAAGTGAGTAACTAAGTGAGCCTCAGTACAAAAAATGTGGTCTTACTAGGTTGCCTTAGTGTGTTGACTGAGGAATCACTCCCTCTCCATTTTATTGGATGACAGAGAAAGTACTTGAATGAGCTGAGTGATTTGACATTTCTGGTCTCAGTCTGCTTCCTCTTTTTTATGTAAGAATGTGTAATTAATCCTTTAGTAAATGTAGCCCAAGCCCACAGTATTTCTCATGTATTCAGTATAGTAATTGTAGATTACTGTAGTTATCCATTTAAAAACTGGTTGTGAATAGAAAGCCTGCTTTTGCAAAGAATAGCATAGGTTATGACAATTGCAGGGTATTTTTGTTCATGCAGTTGTCAGTTTTCATCAGACCAAGCCTGGCCTATGGGAGCAGAGATGAAGTTCAAGCGGTCGTATCATGCATCCTCAAGGACATTTGAATAGAGGCGGGTAAAGTGGGCTTTCCCAATTTCTTATACCACCATTGGAGTTACAACATAAACACCGACACGTTACATTGTATCAGCTTGGCGGAGGGAGATGTAACAAGTTAAACAAATGTGACAAATTGGTTAAACAATGTGAGGAACGGTCCCGCATGGCGTGCAGCCCTGACTGGACGTGATGGACCGGACGGAGCCCACCACCGTCGGCCGAGGAAGGGATTTTTTTTTTTTTTTTGCATATCAAGTTAGTTTTCTTCCGGGTGTGACTTACCAGTTTTCTTGCATCCATTCCAGAGCCTCCCTTTCGTCGAAACGTCGCTCGAAATCGTACTCTTCTAGCGGGGAATTGAGCTCACTCTCGTTCATTTTCACAACGATATCTCTTTTCTTCCGCCAAACTCGGGGCCTGGGGGTTCCCAGCGATTTACAGGAAAAAATAATAAATTTCACTGCGCTAAATAAACCCCACGAGAGACTACGCTTTCCCTACTGTTCGTCTATCCGGCTGATATTAACTGGATTGTCACCGGTTGGGGTCCGAGGGAGGATGCGGTGCCAGATGCACTTCCCCACTGTCAC
>NW_027279602.1:37500-44592 GCF_046629955.1 Centroberyx affinis | reverse complement strand
TCCCTCTCTCTCCCCACAGCGGTTCGTTTCGGTCGGATCCCGAAGCGTGAGAAGCAGCGGATGCTGGCGGAGATGCAGAGCGCCATGAACAACATGGTGAACACGCAGCTGCAGAGCGACTTCCAGATGGCCAGCCTCTCCTCCTCCCCTCCCTCCTCCTCCTCCTCCTCTCCGTGTCCGGGGGTGACGGTCGCCCCCCGGCCGCAGCCGCCGGCCCTGCCCCTCGCCCCCTCCTCCCCCTGCCCCCCCGCCCCGGCCTCCTCCTCCTCCCCGCCGCCTCCTCCTCCTCCTCCTCTGTGTCAGAGCCCCTCCCCCTCCCGCTCGCCCCCCCTGTGCCCCCCCAGCCCCGGGGTCGACTCCACCATCAGCGCCGTCGCCCGCGCTCACCGGGAGACCTTCCTGTACGCCCACGACAAGCTGGCCAATCCCCACGCGGCTCAGCAGCGACATCATCACCACGCGCTCCACAACGGGAAGCGGACGGCTGGGGGCCCAACCGCTGCTCCAACGGTTACCACGCCAACGGCCTCAACACCATCTTTCGCCATAACAACAACCTGACGAGCGGGCGCAACGGTTACCCGTCGCCCGACGACGGCCGGAACGTCGCGCACCATCACCATAGCAACGGGAGGCGGAGCTTGCACAACAGTAATCTGATTGGAGGAGAAGGGCTCGGCAGTCACGCAGCTCAGGGACAGAACTGCCCCATGAAGAACCACACGGACATATTGCTGGTGAGAATCAATCAGTCAATCAATCAAACAAACAAACGATCAATCAATCAATCAATCAGTCAATTAATCAATCAACAATCTAACCGTGCCTCTCTCTCCAGGCGTGCCCGATGAACCTGTGCCCGCGGGCCGACCCCTCCAAGACGCCGCAGGAGATCTGGGAGGACTTCTCTCTCTCCTTCACCCCGGCCGTCAGGGAGGTGGTGGAGTTCGCCAAACATATCCCAGGATTCAACACTCTGTCGCAGAACGACCAGGTCACCCTGCTGAAGGCCGGCACCTTCGAGGTACGAAGAGGGGAGGGAGACACACACACACACACACACACACACACAGTCACACACACACAGACACACACACACACACATCAGTCATTTCAGTATGACAACAGGACAAAATTAAAACAAACTAACAACACTTCCACAGATTGGATCCTCTGTGAGTTCCAGATATTGAACTGCAGCTAATGATTTGTGATGTTTTTTTTTGTTCCCCCCTCCCCCAGGTGCTGATGGTGCGTTTCGCCTCGCTGTTCGACGTGAAGATGCAGACGGTGACCTTCATCTCGGGCGCCACCTACGGCCTGGAGGAGCTGCGGGCCATGGGCATGGGCGAGCTGCTGGGAGCCATGTTCGACTTCAGCCACAAGCTGGCCGGGCTGGAGCTGAGCGCAGAGGAGCTGGGGCTGTTCACCGCCGTGGTGCTGGTGTCTGCAGGTGTGTGTGTGTGTGTGTGTGTGTGTGTGTGTGTCATACCTCCATCTTTAGACCAAGGTTATTATCGTTAACGAAAAGTAACGAAATAACGAAAACTAGGCGTGAAAAAACATTTTCGTTAACTGAAATAAAAATAAAAACGAGGCTTTACAAAAAAACGATAACTAACCGAAACTGTATTGTGTGTTTACAAAACTAACTTAAACTAAAATGATAGAGAAAATGTCTTTAGTTTTCCTCTTTGTCAATTTATTTCATACATAAGCCTAGTATTTTGGGTGGATATGAAATCTATCTTCCAGTGTTTTTTTTCAAATTTTTTTGACCTTTTTGAATCTCGCCCCTGACAAATACCCCATATTAAAAAAAAAGACTGAAACTAACACTGAAACTAATAAAAATGAAACTAAAACTAAGCATTTTCAAAAAATAAAAACTAAACTAAACTAAACTAAACTAGCAATCCCGCTTTAATTAAGTCAGTCAGTCAGTCAATTAAGTTAAAACTAAACTGAAATTGAAAACAAAAAGTCAAAACGAAATAAAAATAAAAACAAATGAAAAATGCAAAACTATAATAAGCTTTAGACGCTGGAAAGTAAAGCTGCTCGCATACTAAATTTCCTCTCTCTCTTTTTCTCCCTCCCTCTCTCCTCTTCCTCCTCCTCCTCCTCCTCCTCCTCAGACCGGTCCGGGATAGAGAGCGTGGCGTCGGTGGAGCAGCTGCAGGAGAGCCTGATCAGAGCTCTGCGCTCGTTGGTCGGCAAGTCGTCGGTCTCCCCCGGCAACAACCATCACCACGGCGACTCGCCCCGCTTCACCAAGCTCCTCCTCAAGCTGCCGGACCTGCGGACGCTCAACAACATGCACTCCGAGAAGCTGCTCTCCTTCCGCATCGACGCCTGATGATGACATCACCGAGGACGCGCCAGCATCACTTCCTGTCTGTCACGTGCTGATGACCTCATCGACATTGTCAAAGAGCGCGTACAGGGGAGGACTCGCTCTCCTTCAGCATCATCATCATCATCATCCCAGACTGTCGCGCGGTGATGATGTCATCGGCGGCGGCGGGGACGACGTGCCGCACCGAGGCCTGATTATTACAGCGTTACTGACTGTGGCGCGGTGATGACATCATCGCACGCCACTCAAAACGCCACTTCTAGCCTCGAAACTGTTTGTGTGAAGGCTGGCCGCCAAAATAAGAGTCCGGCAAAAAGACAAAAAAAAAACAGACACGCCGGAATCCTTCCTTATCGGCCAAGTTCATGTACAAGTTATTGGACCAGAGTGTGTGTGTGTGTGTGTGTGTGTGTGCAGGGGGGGATGGGGGGGGGGGGTCTGGAAACAGGGTGTTATTGTGTGTTCACATGCTGGTGGGAAAGTCCGATGTTTTGGCACTTCCAAGTCAGCCGCTACACACTGTAGGGCCGGGCGACATTTCAATATTACGGTTTATCGTCTTTCATTGGAATCATACGGTGATGATTTGGTGATTTTTTTTTGGATTTCATGACACAAAATTCAGCCGTCCGAACTGGTGATGACATTTTATTTTAAAACTCTGACAAAATGAGGTATGGTAGGAATATTAATTTAAAACATTTCAGTTTTGTTTCACACATCACCATTCAGTTCCAAGGGACGAACATTAATCTGACCCATATCGTGATATATATCGATATCGAAAAGAATCCTTATGATTATCGTGATATTGATCGATGTCGCCCCGGCCCGACTGCGTTCGTTCACCTGCTCCCTCGTCGGAGAATCAAACCCAGAAGAGGAACGATAAGCAAACCTGGACGTCTTGAAAAGGATGATGGGTAATTTGTCCGCTTCTTGCTTTTAAAAAGCAGCAGTGCTACCAGAAAGCGTATCAGTACTTTCTCAGCGTGATTTTTCCGCCATGTTGAGAGGGGAAATTCGTTTTTTTTCCCCCCTGATATATCCGATCGGCAGGTGAACGAAAAGGCTCGATTCCGCCTCACCGCTCTCCTGAACTGACTGAACTCGCCGGCCAATAGCATGAGGGGGCTGACAGCTGACTGACAGCTGAGATGACCAATAGGACGGAGGATCGGGGGCGGGGTTTAACTCAAAACAAGCTGAACTACAAAACAGGAAACCCCCATGAAAAAAAAAGAACTGAACTGATATGAAACTGAACTCTGGACACACACAATGCAAACCAGCCTGTCAGGAAACACACCTCTAACAGCTTCCCACACACACACACCAATACATACATACGGTATACACATACGCATGCAATCACACACACACACGCACACACACACACACGCACAGGCCGCTCTGTGTGCATACTAAAGCCTCAAAGAGTCAATTCTCTACCATACATATGCAGTGATGTTATGCAGTAGTTCCCATGTATAAAGCCAGTGTAAATACCCATCAATACAAATATCCAATTATACTTGAAGAGTTTGGAGAATTGTGTATGAGACACAAATATATATATATATTTTGTTAATATGAAATATGCTCATGGTGCAAATATTATTACTCTACGGAACTGTGTGGGGCACAAATGTATAAGGTTTTAAAGTCTGTATGAAATGCATTCTATGGAAATCAAATATACTGTATGTATTTTAATCTGTGTTTTATGTTGTAAAGGCATTATTATATATATACAAAAAGAAAAACTATCGGCCTTGTCTTTCTTTCTCGTCCATTTCCGACTAGATGTTACTGCAGTGGAAGACAAACCAAAGACACGTTTGGTTTGCAGACACGTTTCACAATAAAAACACTTAAATTATCACGATTAATACCTTAATACACACCAGTGAGACGACACTGCATCAGACCTGCCAGAGCTTATAGCTTCATATAGTGAAATAAAAGTTGCTCATCAGGACAGAATACATCACTTTTATCAGTTTTGGTGTCGGACAGATCTGCACACATCAGAGTGAAGCAGATTTAGAAATACAAACATTTCTCTGGAGGCAGAAATAATCTGATTGGTTGATTTAAACCTCAGTGGGCGGAGCCAAAGAACCACAGTTCTTCAGAGAGCAGGTTAGCTAACTGGTGAACCTGAATGAAAAAGAAGGAACTCTGGTCAAAATATAAATAAAAAAATATAAATGAAATAACTTCTTTTTCCATTCCTTCATGACCATGACATCATGATGTTGAAGGTCAGCAGCTAGCTAACTAGCTAACCTAGATAACTTAGTATGGTAGATTGTATTTTTTCAGTTCACTTAGCCAGACAAACTGTGGTTCTTTGGCTCCGCCCACTGAGGTTTAACTCAACCAATCAGATCATTTCTGCCTCTGAGAAATGTTTGTAGAACTAAAACTCCAATCTGCAGAGGTGAGGAGCTTTTAAAAGATTAAGACCCACACACCAGGAAGTCATTACGGAGCCCGGGAGTGGCCATTAGGAGAGAAAAAAAAGTATAAATCTAGTATATCGAGTCCATGATTTACTGTAACGTTAGATAGTAAGATAGTAAGATAGTAAGATACAATTTGTTCCCTTGATTTCATTAAACTGTGTATTTTAGAGGAAAATGCAACTTTTTTAGGTATTGCAGATAGGCCTAGTAAGGATTTGGTATGTTAATATCCATTGTTTGTTTACACTGAATAGGCAAATCCCCCAAATATTGCAACATATTTAGCCTCTTAACCTTCAGGCCATGTAAACACAGTCAGGTGCTGCAACACACCCAGGACAGGCCACATTTAAACATAATCACCAATATGTGCACTGACTCTTTATAAGCTTGTGAAGAGCGCATGGATTATATATCCAGAGCACCATATCACTATTTCAAGGACACGTTTTGGCAGCTTGAATTGCATATCAAGCACATGTTACAGTAAATCGTGGCCACGACATAAATTATTTTTCTCCCGATTGACTTAGGGGCTCTGTAAGTCATACCATACACACTTTAATGTTTTGATCCAGTGTGGATCTTGTCATGACTTGTCTTCAGGAAGGTCGACGGATCAAAACGATGACAAACCTAAGCAGCACAGAGGTGACATCATGACAGCAGGACTTCCTTCTTCCTGCCTCTGAGGTTCAGAGCGAGGAGGCGGCTTGCTTCTCCAGACCAACATCCAGCAAATCCAGCCTGGATGAATTCAGTTTTACACTCTTTGTGGATCGTCACGTCAGGCCGACTGTCCTCCACCTTCATTATGGGTCAAAACAGTTCTGTTAGGGCTTTGAGACGGAAGCCATTTTGATTTTCGTCCCCTTATCTCCAGATCAGGACTTGACTCTGCTTATCTGGAGATGAAGAAGAGCTGTACTGAGGAAATAAACCTCCTGTTCTCCTCATGTGTGTCCGGACCACCTGACAGTTTGGAACATCAAAACTTTACATTTCAATCAAATGAGAGCGGTTTGTCATGAAGCAGATATACTGTAGAATAACCTGATATTTAATATTAATTTGATATAATTTGTTTCTTCAGATTTTTCTCTTCTCTAGAGAGTGCACGTGACAGAGAGAGAGAGAGAAAGAGAGACTGACAAAAGAGACAGAGAGAGAGGGAGAGAGAGAGGGAGGGAGAGAGAGAGAAAGAGACTGACAAAAGAGACAGAGAGAGAGAGACAGAGAGGGAGAGGGAGAGAGGGAGACAGAGAGAGAGAGAAAGAGACTGACAAAAGAGACAGAGAGAGAGAGACAGAGAGGGGGGGGAGGGAGGGAGAGAGAGAGGGGAGGGAGGGAGAGAGAGAGAGAGAGAGAGAGAGATATTAGTTTGCTTTCCATCAACAAGGCAGTTTGGAAAATGTGATTTTGATGATTTGACGTCTCACACACACACACACACACACACACACACACACACACACACACACACTGTCCCTGAGAAAGAGAGAGAGAGACAGAGAGAGAGAGAGAGACAGAGAAAGAGAGAGAGAAAGAGACTGACAAAAGACACAGAGAGAGAGGGAGAGACACAGACACAGACACAGAGAGAGAGACTGTACTAAAAGCAGTGAGTCACACGGATCAGAAGTAGGTCAAACTGAAGGCAGCGTAACCAACTTTCCTCTCTGCTCTCCCATTGGTCAGATGCCCCAAAGCCCTCAGCATCCCTGCCGACCAATGGCGAGTCAGCAGGCGGTGAGGTGGGCGGGGCAGAGAGGAGGGTAAGTGTGACAGAGAGAGAGAAGAGAGAACAACCAGCAGAACTGTACGTCTCTCTCCCAAACTAACCAAAGCAACATTTTTTTTAGTTTAGTTTTTGCTTAACAGACATGTGCAGTTTAAAGAAATAATCTGTGACATTTCCATCGTCTGTTCTAGGCAGCCAATCAACAGAAGAAGAAGTGGGTAGTTGGCATGAGCAGCGACAGCCACCATGGTTACTGTTACCACACCTTTTGATTGACAGGTGATCTGTGGGAAGAGCAGTGCAGAAACACCACAGTGAGGCCGAGGGACAAAGATCAAGAGACTGAATTAAAAGGAAAATGAGGAACTTGAGGATTACCACTGTGTTTGTACATGTGTGACTTTGTGAAACTCTTTTTAACCAGACTGACTAAAAACATATACTGTTTAATTAAAGGCATGAAAACCATATACTGTGTGTGTGTGTGTGTGTGAGAGAGAGAGAGAGACAGAGAGAGAGAG